>NW_025727543.1:0-50519 GCF_021461385.2 Schistocerca piceifrons
ACGGGAAGCGCACACCGCCACTTCGCGCGCACGCCACCAACCAGTCGTCGTCTCAAAATAACAAACACAAAAAAAAATAAACTAACAACTAGGGCAACACGAAACAAAAAACGCCTCGCACGAACCGCCCACAAAAAGGACAAGCACACGCACAGCCTCTGCTGACGACCACGACGCAGCGGCACGCTGCTCCTGTCCCGCGCCCCGCGCCCCACTCGAGTCACAACTCACGCGACACCGTCAACGACGGGCTCGCTTCCCGCAACCTACCACCTTTCCGCCACGACGCACAGCCCCAGCCCCACCCGACGACGCGCCCGTGGCAACGACTGCACTTTCACCACCGCCTCCCCCTTCCCCCCCAAAACACACACACACACACACACACACACACACACACACACACACACACACACAGCCAGCCAAAAACGCACTCGCGACCCACACATGCACACGCCAACCAGTCAACGTCGACAACCACACGCAAGGCTCGAAACGAAACCGGCGTCCTTCCACGTTGCCATCAAGCTACGCGACACAAGACACAAGGAACCAACACAACAGCCGGCCCCACTAATTCCCCACTCTCACGCCGCAAAAAGCACACCGAAACCGCCAAACGCACGCACATTCCCCTTCGCACTGACACCGACCGGCTCGCTACCACACACCTCTCGGCAGCCGTTTCACGCCAATTCGCCACACCGCCCACACAGTCGACAAGCGCCCGCCCTGTACGGCACACGCAACGACGCAGCGCAGCAAAGGGCGCCCGCAACACATACCTCTCCTCCCCCTCTCTCTCTCTCTCCGCCGCCCGACGCGCCAACCGCCACACCACACCGCCAGCCACTCGCAAATTGTGCACTGCCACCAGCCACACGTCCAACACGCCGCGCCGCCTCCGGCCACCCGCCAGGGGGCGCTCACGTCCGCGACAACAGCGCGGCCCGCCGGGCCGGGCCGGGCCGAACCGAACCGAGCCGCCGCTGCTCTGCACTCGGCACGGCCACACCCTGCTGCAGACCGGGCTCGTCTCTCTGTACGCGTCTGCCTGCGCATCAACACAACACGACCTTTTTTTTTTCCTCTCTCTACCGCCATCCCTTCTTCTCGCGTTTTACTCGTTGTTGCAGCAGCGGCGCACACCTACACATCCACAGCCCCAGCCGAGCCGAGCCGGCCTCACCTCAGGGCCCGCCGCCAGCGTCTCCTCCTCGGGCACAGGTGCGGTGCTGTGGCCGCCCATCCAACCGCATTGCTGGCCGTCCAGCCGCCAGGCGTTCCCACTGCCGCGAGCCACGCCGCGCACCGACCCTGCTGCAGAAAACGAAGCATAGCCAGAGACCGACCGATACACAAAGCAAGCCGTCGCCTCGCCTCTTGTCCTTCCTGCCTTCCTTCCGCCCCCGCCCTTCTCACACCACCGCCTCTCCACTTTCGCCCCCCCCCTCCTCCTTTTTTTTTTTTTTTTTTTTGTTTTCTTCTTTCTTTCTTTCTTTCTTTCTTTCTTTGGCCCTCTCTCCTTCCCGCCATGGCGGTTACGGCACCGCCTGCAGCGGCAGATTTTGTGCGCCCACACGCCTACTCCTACCACCATTAACCTCGCCCTGCCCTGCCCATCAACGTCGCAGTCGAACCGACGCTTGCCAACACACTGCCGACGTTCCTTTCTCTTTTCGGCCTACGCCCATTACGCGCCGCCGCCACAGCACCTTCCCTTCCCACAACACACCGACGTCATCACACGCACCCAAAACAGGGGCCACGACCGTGTTCCTCGCCCACTCCCGTCCCGCACGGTACGCACATTCCCAACTATTATTACCGCGCACCCTCCCTTTCCAATCTGTGTGTCTCTGTGTCTGTGTCCTGTCCGCGCGTGACGCCTCTCAACATCCGCCGTCCCCCGTCCCCCGTCCCGTTTTCGCCCCCATGCCGTCGTCGCGCCGCCTCCTCCCCGTCCACCGCCGCCCCTGTCCGCCCCGCACCACACCATACACCGCTGCTTGTCCCGGCCGTTGCCACCAAAGGCGCCGACCGCAAACGCGCCACGCCGCAGCCCCCGTGCGTCTCGCGCTCGCTTGCATCTCCGTGCCGACGCTGCCTCTCTTCCCGCTCGCACTCGACCTCGACAACACAGTCTTTGGCTCCGCCACTGCGTGTTCCGGTGGTACGCACGCTGCAACACGTATGTATTCATTACCAGAGCGATGGCGAGGCATGACAGCATCTCTGTCTGACCAGAGAGTTATTTATCGTTGCTAGTCGGCGCTTGGACCGCGCCAGACGACAGTAGTGGCACGCACCGGGTCGCCAGGAACAGTTGTTATATATATTGTAGCGCGAGTCGGGAGAGGTAGTAGTCGGTCGACAGTAGTAGCGGGTGGACGGTTGTACTGAGCGGGCGTCGGCGGCGTGCTCTGCTCGTCTCGCGACTCTGGTCACGGTTCGGGACGATGTATAGTATATTGTGTTATAATCAAAAGGTGGTGTGAAGCTGCATTTTGCGCAAATCTGATAACGTATGTTCATTGTACTTATTTTGTTCAACGACAAAAAGCCCCACTATTACTTTTTTCTAAAGTAACTTTTGTCTTTTAACGAAAAACATTCACTTTTTAAAGACTACTTCCTATGGCATTTCCCTCCAAGGAGTGCAATTAATTACCAGCCAGCACTCATTCATTGCACACAGCTGTGTAAGGGGTATCTACAATTGAGGAGCGGATACAAATGCAATTTTTTGTTTTGTTTTTTTTTTTTTTTGTGCGTTGTAACCTCCCCGCAAAATTTAAAATAATGGACAATGTTATTTACGGATGCTAATGGACATTGCGCTAATTGTAACCTCGCCCACAATGAGAGGTATTGAAAATGGCAACAAAAATGTTAAATTCGCAATCTGACTCAAATATAAATTCTTCACAACATTTAAAAGTCCGTTCAGTGACAAGAAACTTCAATTAAACCGAAATATCGGTCTTTGGCCCTGTGCAAAACAATCAGAATTAAAGTCTTACCTCAGAATAAATGGATGTCACATTTCTGCTCTTGTTTGTTGCGCAGCGCTTGGAGGAACTGCATTGCAAATAATAATATTCTCTTTTTTTTTTGTGATTTTAGTGAAATTTTTCTTCAAAGAAGTGGAATGAAATGTGAAGTGCAACGAACTCTTCAGTTCAATAAAAAATTAAATGTTTGAAAAATGCTTTTGAAATAAAAATTATTATTGGGGAACTTGTTGGAGAATAATTACAATAAATAAAATTGTTCATTATCTAATGATTATATTAATTCACAGTATACCTTATTCACCATCTTGACCAGTGTTGCCGACCGCCTACATCACACAACCGCACTCGGCTGCTACTACTGACCGACCGCTCTGCATGACGACTATTAGCGTACTGCACGCGACGACTACTGACAGAGTACAGCCCTCAACTAGACAGACCTACAGACTCGCAACGACCGACCGACTGACTGACTGACTGACTGACTGACTGAGAACCGCTCGCAACACTCGCGCGGTCCAGCGCAAACTCTCTGGTCACAGATGCTACAATGTCTCGCCATCGCTGCTATGTTACATACGTGTTTCAGTGTCTTTTTCATTGGGGTGACGATCTTTGGCTCTTTTTATTCTGAATACAGGGCCAAAGGTCAACGCTGCTGCCCTTATACAATTTATCAGGTTTCATTATGTCTGTTGCAATGTTACATACGGTTCATTCTTTCATTAATATTATCGTTGGGTTTGTTTTGTAGGGACGTTAACATTCTGGCACATTTCTATTATCATCGGACTCTCTGCTATTTGTGCAGGGAGGTTATACCTGGGTCCATTTCCATTTCCATTTACATTCTAATATTGATAGACTTTTTGTTTTCTTTTTTGTTTCTTGTTGTTTTTCCTTCTTTTTTTTGTTGTTTTTTTTTTTGTTTGTTTTGTTTTTCCCGCTCTCACCACCACCGCCGCATCACGCCTCCCGTTTTCTTGGTTTCTTTTCTGTCCTTCAACTGCTTCAACATCACCGCGCCCCATTTCCACACCACAGCCATCAGCCTCCAAGACGGGCAGGCGCAGTGTGCCATTTCCGGCGCACAAGCACACCCGTACGGTACTCTCCTCGCCCCCACGCCACCAACAACACAGCGACCACGCGGCTGTCAGGCACGGCACGGCACGGCACGGCACCGGCGAAATGCGCCGCCCCCGCCCCTCCGCGCATCCGTCCGTCTCGCCACGTTCACTGACAGCCGCGTCTGCGGCTACACCACGACAACCACAACACAACACCGCTCCCCTCCCTGGCAACTCATTGTTTTTCTCCTCCTCTTTTGCACAAACCACAACGCCGAGCACAGGCGCAAGCCACCCACACCGCGCCCCTCCCCGTCCCGCCTTTCTTTGGCCGCCGCTCCTCGTTTGCCCCCTCCCATCTCCCGAAATGCCATGCCAGCAGCGTTACGCATGCCCCTCCCCTGTCCACACAACACTACCGCCAAACGAACAGCCTTCCGGGCCACATGCAGGGCACGCCCACCTCCAAACACTGCCAATTCACGGACGCACACACACACACACACACACACACACACACACACACACACTTTCTCGACACCTTTCTGTACGGAGGGTGCGTCATCTCGACCGTGACAGAGTGACGCCAACTATCGACGATCCATTTCCCCCCACTGGTGAAACATGTCCACTAACACCTACATACATCATTCAAGTACACAGACAATAGCATACACACAATGGGAGGGCACACGAACATGGACGGCACGGCACTGTCATACACTCTTCCTCACAACCATATCAACAAACGTTACGTACATCCGGGAAAGCGAAAGCGAAAGCGAAAGCAAAAGCAAAAGCAAAGCCCAATGCAGCCGTCAAAGGTAACGTTCACCACGGCAGACACTTGCAGCCGCGCCGCCGTTAAACGCATTTCAGTGCGGCTCCAATACGCCTCCGACACGGGAACGTTCCGTTGCTCTACGAATGCGTTTCTCCCCTTTTTCCCTTCCTCTCTCTTTTGCCCCCCCTCCTTGCACTCTTGCCTCATTCCTCACGTTCTGCCCAGACATTCGACCGATCAAAGTCAACCTTTCGTCACCGTTCTCAGCGCGACGGTGTACAACAGTATGACGGGTGTGCCCAAGACTTCGGTTCAGTTGCGTGACGCCGGTCTATCGCGCCGATCGACAGTTACTCAGGGGGCGACGGATCGGACCACGTCACCGACACACAAAACACTTTCAAACAAACACATACATACCGGATGGACACAGACAAACACGTGTACAGACATTCGCCAAACAAACGACGACCGCCGCCGCCGCCGCCGCCGCCGCCGCCGCCGTCTAGCGTCGCGCTTACTGTACTGCACTGGACACGCGTGCATCTTGAATGACGACATCGGTGTGCGTGCGTCGTACGCAATCAGTCAGACACGGCTATCAAAAATCAGAGTCGAATGGTACATCATCGTGCGTGTCGCCGTACACGTACAGTACAATACAACAACAATGCGTCTTAATGGCACGTTCAATTTCAACGTCACTCACACACCTCCACGCTGCAGTTACGTCGCACCATTGTCAAACTCGGCGTACAGCAAAGGGAATAGTGGGCGGCAAAAAAAAACCAAACAAAAACATTTCACATTTCACCCTCGCCATGTATGATGTGCAAAAAACAAACCCGCAAACGGCCGTCGTTACGGTGACACAAAAGTCGCCGATCGCACTGTCCCCCCTCGCAGACAGGTAACACACACACACCACCACCAATGGGTCAAAACCACTCCAACGAGGCGTGCCACCATTCCACGCCACGGCGACCAACCTCGTGGCCGTCCCCCGCAACACGCTTTGACGCGCCCCCCCCCCCCCACCCACAATCAAAATGCACACATACATCACAGCCGTCCACACAAACAACAACAACAACAATTCCGCCCTTCCCGCAAAAGGCAAGTTGGTGGCCCTGAAAAGGGCCGTTTTGCCGCTCTCGCAACGGAGGAGCCTTCTCCATCCTTCCTTCCACTCCAGAGCCACCTCCTTACTTGGAGCTCGTGTACTTGGTCACCGCCTTCGTGCCCTCGCTCACGGCGTGCTTGGCCAGCTCGCCAGGCAGCAACAGCCGCACAGCGGTCTGGATCTCGCGGGACGTGATGGTCGAGCGCTTGTTGTAGTGCGCCAGGCGAGAAGCCTCGGCCGCAATGCGCTCGAAAATGTCGTTCACGAAGCTGTTCATGATGCTCATCGCCTTCGACGAGATGCCCGTGTCAGGGTGCACCTGCTTCAGCACCTTGTAGATGTAGATGGCATAGCTCTCCTTCCTCTTGCGCTTCTTCTTCTTGTCGCCCTTCGAAATGTTCTTCTGCGCCTTGCCAGCCTTCTTGGCGGCCTTCCCGCTAGTCTTGGGCGGCATCTCGAACGAACGTACGGCAGCAGCAACACCAGTAGCAAGCGCTCCGCTCTAGTCAGCGTCTCCCCACACAGTGGCACCCGCCGCCAGCCGCCGCCGCACCTTTACCAGCTCGCCCTGTTGCGGCCGCCGACCAATGGGGCGCGCGCGCAACCGGCCGCCGCACCCGAGCCCATAAAGCACCCCCACCCCGGCTGCGCCGGCACGCACTCCGCTGCTCGACTCGCTGCCGCTCGCACCGGTCGTTTTCGTTTCCGTTTCGTGTGCACCGTCGCTAGCCCATCGCCATGTCCGGACGCGGAAAGGGAGGCAAAGTCAAGGGCAAGTCAAAGTCCCGCTCAAGCAGGGCTGGGCTCCAGTTCCCGGTCGGCAGAATCCACCGCCTCCTGCGCAAGGGAAACTACGCAGAGCGCGTCGGCGCCGGGGCGCCCGTCTACCTCGCCGCCGTCATGGAGTACCTCGCGGCTGAGGTGCTCGAGCTGGCCGGAAACGCGGCCCGCGACAACAAGAAGACGCGCATCATCCCGCGCCACCTGCAGCTTGCCATCCGCAACGACGAGGAGCTCAACAAGCTCCTGTCGGGCGTCACCATCGCACAGGGTGGTGTCCTGCCCAACATCCAGGCCGTCCTGCTGCCAAAGAAGACCGAGAAGAAGGCCTAAAGGAGGCCAAGGCAATCGCAGCGCCGCGTGCTCCCCTGCACGCAACGCGCTTTGCCGGCTCGGCTCGGCCCGGCCCACAACAATCGGCCCTTTTCAGGGCCACCACACAAACCTACGTCCAAAGCAAAATTTCAGTCGTCCTCGCCGCACCTTGTTTTGTTTTAACTTTGCACTTTCACAGCACAGCCGCCGCCGGCGCACGTCCGCCATCTTGTCGTCCACACAGCCCGTGTGGCCCAACAAACACACACACACACACACACATTCATTCATTTTGCACGGTCGCAGTCGCCTTCCAAACGACAACGGCAGCAATAATGACCATTGTTACAGGGAGGCGTGTCGACACACCGCCCTCCACTCCCGCGCGCAACGGCCGTCGACACGAACGAAACAGCTGATCCGGCCGCCTGTGCCCACACGCCTTGCCTCGGAAACCCCAACGCCGCCGCAAACACACAGAGCCAAACCACGCAAGCAAATAATCACCGCCTCTCGCACAACAACACACAGCCCGCCATCTCCGTCGCGATCGATACAACGACACACAATAACAAACACAAACGAAGCAGCTCCCACACACAGCCAGCCACATGACACGTTTCCTTTCCTTCTCCCCTCCCAGTCACATCACGTCGCTCAAACGGAAAGAAAGAAACAAACAAACAAACAACACAGACTCTTTCGCACTTTTCAACTTCCGAACAGTGTGGTGGCCCTGAAAAGGGCCGTTTCCTAGTCTCTCCCACCCACAAGCACGGCCGCGGGAAGGCCAGCGCCCGCTGCGACGCAGCCTAACCGCCGAAACCGTACAGGGTGCGCCCCTGCCTCTTCAGGGCGTACACCACGTCCATGGCCGTCACAGTCTTGCGCTTGGCGTGCTCAGTGTACGTCACCGCGTCGCGGATCACGTTCTCCAGGAACACCTTCAGCACCCCGCGGGTCTCCTCGTAGATCAGACCAGAGATGCGCTTCACGCCGCCCCTGCGAGCCAGGCGGCGGATGGCGGGCTTCGTGATGCCCTGGATGTTGTCGCGCAACACCTTGCGGTGCCGCTTGGCGCCACCCTTGCCGAGCCCCTTTCCTCCCTTGCCGCGGCCTGTCATCCTTCCTTCCTCGGGCAAAGCAAAACGTGCACAAACAGCAGCTGCAGCGGCTGGCGAGTCGGCTACGGTCTGCGCCCAGCGCGCCCGCCGCCCCCCTATATAGACTCTGGCCCGCCCTCCCCCCACCACGCGCAACCGAGGGCATATAAGCGCAGCACGGAGGCGCGCGGGCCCGTTGTCAAGGCAGCACCGGACGCCGCGCCGCACCTAACCTCCACGCACGCCGCTCCGCTACCGCTATGGCCCGCACAAAGCAAACGGCCCGCAAGTCCACCGGCGGAAAGGCGCCGCGCAAACAGCTCGCCACCAAGGCGGCGAGGAAGAGCGCGCCCGCCACCGGAGGCGTCAAGAAGCCCCACCGCTACAGGCCGGGCACCGTCGCCCTGCGAGAAATCAGGCGCTACCAGAAGAGCACAGAGCTGCTCATCCGCAAGCTGCCATTCCAGCGCCTAGTGCGCGAGATCGCCCAGGACTTCAAGACCGACCTGCGCTTCCAGAGCTCCGCAGTCATGGCCCTGCAGGAGGCCAGCGAGGCCTACCTCGTCGGCCTCTTCGAAGACACCAACCTGTGCGCAATCCACGCCAAGCGCGTCACCATCATGCCCAAGGACATCCAGCTCGCGCGCCGCATCCGCGGCGAGCGCGCCTAAACCGCGCCGCGGCACCGCACCGCACAAACAAAAACGGCCCTTTTCAGGGCCACTAACATCTCTCCGTCGCGAGCAAACTTTGTCGGTCGCCTGCCTCTCGCCCCGCAACCCAAAAACAACAACCACCACTTCCCGTCCGTCCGCCACACCCGCTCACTCTGCCTGCCTGCTTAGCAGCGCGCAACAATCACACATCATCCCTCCCCGGCGCTCAAAGCGCACAATACCCAACGGCCGACGTCACACCGCACGGGTGGCTGGCCGGCCGGCCGCCGCTTTCGTTTCGAAAACACAAAAACAAACCCGCACTCCACTCCGACGGCCAACGGCCAGGCAGGCGCGCTCGCTCGCTCTACACGCCACCGAAATCCCCGCCGACTCCTTCCACATCTCAACGTGCCCCCCGTTGCAAAACATAACACACACACACACACACACACACACACACACACACACACACAAAGGAACAAAACAACAAAGACCAGACACGACTAGACAAGACAGACATCCGAGAAGAACGAACGCAGGCAAGCCAACCAACGTATTCAAACAAAACAACGTGACAGAAAACCAACCGTCGGCCGCCGCCACAAACACGGCGACAATCAACAACAACACCGCTTACCGCTACCGCCGCCCACACCCGCCACCGACCCCCGCAATCCAACCACCACGGCACGCAAACAGCATCCCCACGGGCATACAGAAACGCCAGACAGACAGACAGACAGACACCCACACCAAACGCAACACGACAATCAAAACCTTCCCCGACGTGCTTTGATGGCCCTGAGAAGGGCCGTTTTGGGCCGCGCGTCTCTTGCGCGCCACTAGACGACGACGGGGGGTGGGGACGACGGAGTCAAGCGCCAAACCCTTCCTTTCTCCCATCTCTTTCTCCTCTACTCTACTTCTTCTTCTTGGGCGAAGCCTTCGCCTTAGACGGCGTCGTCGCCTTCTTCGGGCGCGGCGCCTTCGGCTTCTTCGTCGGAACCTTGGCGGCCTTCTTCGCCTTCGACGGCGACTTGGCCTTGGCCGGCTTGGCCGCAGCCGCCTTCTTCGCACCCGCGGGAGCGGCCGACGCCGCAGACGCCTTCTTGGCGGCGCCCGCCTTCCGACCGGTCGCCGCCTTCACGCCACCAGCCTTCTTTGCGCCGGCCGCACGGGCGCCCTTCTTCTCCTTGCTGGCCGGAGCGGCGCGCTTCTTCTTGGCACCGCCAGCACGAGCCTTGCCGCCCTCGGCCGCCCCCCCGCCGCCGGCGCCGGCAAGCTTGAACGAGCCGGACGCGCCCTTCCCCTTCGTCTGCACCAGCTCGCCCGCCACGACGGCCGACTTGAGGTACTTCTTGATAAACGGCGCCAGCTTCTCCGCGTCCAGCTTGTAGTGCGCGGCAATGTACTTCTTGATCGCCTGCAGCGACGACCCGCCGCGCTCCTTCAGACTCTTGATGGCGGCCGTCACCATCTCAGAGGTGCGCGGGTGCGCAGGCTTGGCGCGCGGCTTCTTCGCAGACGACGCAGACTTGGCCTTCTTCGTAGTGCCGGTGGCGGCGGGTGCCGCAGCAGTCTCGTTCGTAGCCGCCTGATCTGCCATTTCGACGACGCGCGTAACACACAGCGAGAGCGAGAGCGAGAGCGAGCGGGACGGCAGGCAGGCACGCAAGCACAGCACAGCAGCAGAGCAGAGAATCACTTTTTTTTTTTTTTTTTTTTTTTTTTTTTTTTTTTTTTTTTTTTTTTTTTTTTTTTTTTTTTTTTTTTGTGTGTTGTGTGTCGGCAAGGGTACTACCTCCGGAGGAGGTTGGCCCCTCAAGTGTGCGAGGTAAGGATTGCTTATTGGGGACACCATTTATTTTACAAAAAAATGGGACACCTTGTTTGCTTTGGAGAGCCTTTGGGCACATTATGTTGGTCCTTTAGGCTCACTTTCTTGGTATTTTTATATTTTGTTGAAGGTTCGTTGTTCTGATGGAGCTGTTCTATTGATTTTTCCTCTCTTAGTTGTCTTGAAGGATGGAGAGTGGAACTCTTATTTTTTGCCATTGGGCTGGTTCTGTAGTTGCTAGGTCCTGTAATTGCTGCGTGGTAGGTCTGAGCCTTTCAATCTTTTCGATTAGTCTTCTTGTTGTGGTGATGATTTGACTGTCGACGGTCGGCATGTTAAGTTCTTCATGTATGCGAGTAGTCCTTGTCCACCATGGTGCATTCAGGATAAGTTTTAGACATCTATTTTGCAGTGTTTGGAGTGGTTTCCGATTTGTTCTGCTGGTTATGCCCCACGACGAGCAGCCGTAGAGTATCATGGGAATTACTATTGCTTTGTATATGTTTAATTTCGTTTTTTGGAACATTTCCTTGCTAGCCAATAGGGGGTAAATGGCGTGAATGGTTCTTGAAATACGTAAACGTTTTTGTTCAATATGCTGCTTGAAGAGCATTTTGTTGTCTACTGTTACACCGAGGTATTTGACGGATGTTTTCCATGGTAATTGCGTTCCATTTAGTTCAATTTGGTCGTGAATCTGTGGGCGCCGGCGTGTAAATAGTATGGCAACTGTCTTCTCCGGGTTTAGTTTAATCCTGTTTCTTTTGGCCCATTTTTCTGTAAGGTCCACTTGTTGTTGCAGTCTAGTTATTGTCGTTGCTAATCGTCGGTGCGTCTCGAGGAGTGCCGTGTCGTCTGCAAATTGGGCTATTGTCGAAGTTTCAGTTTTTGGTATGTCATTGACGTATACTGTGAATAGGGTCGGCGAGAGCACCGAACCCTGCGGTATTCCTTCTTGTAATGTTTTTCGAGCTGAGTGTTTGTTATCAATTTGAACAAAACATCTTCGGTCCTGTAAAAAACTGTCAATGATTTTAATGTAACATTCGGGTATGTCTGTCTGGTCTTTTAATTTAGTTAGTAGGTTGTCCTTCCACACTTTGTCATATGCTTTTTCAACGTCTAGAAAAACTGCGGCTGTATATCGTGAGAGGTTCATGTTTTTGGTGATGTGTTCTGTAATACGGAGGATCTGGAGTTCGGCTGATAGTTTCTCTTGAAATGCAAATTGTTCTTGTCGGATAATGTGGCCATCGAGTAAAGGTTGTCGGATTCTTGGGAGCAGGATACGTTCCAGGAGCTTGGACATCGTAGGGAGAAGGCTTATCGGTCTATAGTTCTGTGGTTTCTTCAGGTCTTTTCCAGGTTTAGGTATCGGTACTATTTTAGAAATCTTCCATGCTTGAGGAAAGTATTGGTTGATTAGGCAGGCATTGATGATTCTGGTGAGCAGGACGAGAGGTTTCCTTGGCAGGTTCTGGAGATGAATGTTGGATATGAGGTCCGGTCCAGGAGCGGAGTTTTTTCCAAGTCGGTTGATAATTGTTTTTAATTCAGCTGGAGTGGTAAGTTCTGGTAGATCGCGCGGAGGTGTCTGACGGATATTCTGTGCTGTAGTTGTGACATGTTGTTGATATTGTATGATGTCGGGTTGTAGGTTTCCAAGTGGTTCTATTGTATTTTGCTGTTCATATGTGGCTGCGAAAAGTTCTGCCTGGCTAAAAGCATCGAATATGAGATTATTATTATGAAGTAAAGCCGGTTTGTGTGTTTTCGTACGACGAAGGTTCTTGATGAGTTTCCAGTCATCTGTATTACGAAGTTGTAGTGTACTCATGCGATCTTCCCAGACTTCGGCTCTCCATTCCTGTACTCGGTGATGGATTTGCTTTTTTAGTCTGTTTAACTGTCTTCTGTCGTCCGGGTTTCGAGTGTGGAGCCATCGGCGTCTAGCTGCGTTTTTCAGGTATTTTAGATCTTGTATGAGTGGTGGCAGATTGTGAGTGTTTGATTCGGGAAATATTGTAGTTGCAGAAGCTTTTTTTATATGCTGTTTTAATTTTGTCTGTTAACATTCCGATAGCTTCTTCTATTTTTTGTGTGGTAGTTAGGTCCAATGTGGGACGAATGTTGTTATTCAGCCATCTCTGAAACTGGTCCCAATTGATAATGGTTTTGTGTCGTGGGTGAGGCGGTTCTATTGCATTTCCGATGTGGCCGATTACTGGTAGGTGGTCAGAAGTGAGGTCTTGAAGGGTTCGGAGATGTAAATCAGGATCGAGGTTCTTGGTTATACAGATGTCCAGGACGTCGGGTTGCTGGCGGTGATTGAATGGAATGTGGGTGATGTCCTGAGGAGCGGAAATTACGGCGTTCAGTCTTCCTTGTAAGTTATAAAGTGTGTTTCCACGTGCATTGTTCCTTCGCGAGTTCCAGGTAGTGTTTTTAGCATTTAAATCACCGGCCAGTAAAATTTTATTGTTATTGTCAAATATTTGGAGTAGGTCATTTTCTTCGAGTGTAACTCTGGGGCTGAGGTATGCAGCCACCAGGGTTACTTTCCCTTGTGTTGTTTCAATTTTTACGATTGTGGCTTCTAGAGATGTCATCTGTGGCGTGATTTCCGGGTTGTGTCGAATATGAGATCGAATGAAGATGGCTGTTCCGCCTCCCTGTCGATTAGTCCTGTCTGTTCGGTGGCATATCATATTGCGAAGTTTAAATGACTGTGATGGACGTAAATGAGTTTCCGTGGCAAATAGTATGTCAATCTTATTGTCTTCAATAAATTCATTTAGTAAGTCTGCTTTGTTGTGAATCCCTGACGCATTAAAATTACAAAAACGGAGGTTTTGGCTCTTGGTTGGTCTAATTTCCATTGTCGGTTGCAAAGAATTTCATGATTCCGCCGACAATTGCCATTACTTTAGATACTAAGTCTGGTGCAGTCATGAAATTTTGAAATGTGGTGGTAATGATTGAAATGAAGTTCGTCCACTGTGAATTCTTCCAGAAATTTGTCATATGATTTAGGAAGTCGAGGAAGGAAGCAGGTCCAGTTGATTGGTTTGAGGTTGAGTTTGTTGTCTGGTGAGCCTGGGTGGTTGAAGGTGATTCCTGGGTTGTCTGAATATTTGTCCATGTTTTCCGTCCTCTGCGGCTGGCTTCGGCTGGAGTTGGCATTGGTGTGTGTTTAATGGTTGGTTGGATTGTTGCTACTGTGGGAGTGGTGGTTCTTGGTCGTTGTGCGTTGTATATCCGGATTGCTTTCTGAAATTCTTCGCAGCCGCGAAAAGATGCGGGGTGGCCGTCTTGTTTGCAATTAACGCAGTATGAGGTGGCATTAACTGGAAGGTTACAGTCTCGTGCTCTATGTGCGCCACCGCAGCGGACACAGCGAGTGGGCATGGAGCAGTAATTTGCAGTGTGGAAAAATCCCTGGCATTTTTTGCATTGCGGAGGACCATCTTTGTTCTGGTATGATTCGACTGTTACTTTCGTATCAAGGATGTATCGGACATGATAGATGGCATCGTTTTCTGGTTTCCGGTCAAGCGTTACACAGAATACATCCATGGGTCTGAGTTGTTTCGTGTTATTATCTCTCTTCTTGTATTGGTGGACGTTGCGCGGCATAAAGTTGAGGTCTCGTAAGTCTTTATCTACTTCAGCTTCTGTCACTGTTTCAGGTAGACCTTTGATTACTACTTTTAACTGTCTTTCGTGCTGTGGTTGGTGCGTGAAGTTGGAAATGTTGTGGTGCTGGAAAAAGTCGAGTGCTGTTCTTTGGTCCTTCAATGAATCGAAATGGTACTTGATTGTGTCTCCTTTGTAGATCGCCTGTATTGGTCCGTCCATATGTTTCTTGAGTGCGGCATTGAGCGTTAAGTAATGTCCCTTGTACTGAATTGTGATAGGCGGGATTCTTGGTTTTCTGGTGGTAGCTTGGGGAGCAGTTGATGATGATGGAGTTGGATGGGGTGCCGGTACTGGATTTACATTGCTATTGCTTCGCTGAGGTGGAGGTGAAAGAGGTTCAAATCTGTTTTCAGTCTGGATGGAGAATTGTTTGTGTGGTACGGTGTCATCTTCTGTGTTTTTCCTCTTCGCTGTTTTACGTGGGGGAGGGGTTTGGAATTCCCCTTCCCCATCGTCCTGTTCCATGTCTTCTGTTTCAGAAATTTCAGAGTCGGATGAGCGGTAATATTGTGAGCAGTTATCGTCGTCATATGTTTGGTTGGTGTCTTCATTTGTTGAATTTTTGTCAGTGTCCGAACGTGGTGCGTCGTGATTGGCTGGTTTATCATTTCGAAGTGTCTCCATGTTGTTGTCTTGTTGTGCTTGTAATTTCTGAATCTGCTGTCGTATTGCTAGTTCTACGTCTGTATCTTGTGTGGTGTTGGAGTTAGGCTCAGACCTACCCGCGAGCTCGGCCTCGGCCCTACTACTAAATCTTTGCCTCGAAGGCCGCGGACGTACAGCGCGCGGGGGGCCGGCCTGCTCCCGGTCGGGCCCCCGCGTCTGAGGCCCTGGGTCTTCATCTTTCCCTGTACTACTCATTACTAGTCCCAGCTAGTCCGGGCACGTTCTCCTGCCACCTATCTCGCCCTAACACCCTGACGGCACGACAATTTTGCGCTCCGATCACCAGGTGCGAAGTAATAACGCCGCCCCTAGGTGATCGACACACAGCACAAGCTGCTCGGAGTCCGATGCAGAGAATCACAAGGCCCAGCCAGTGTCGCGGGCGGGCGCGGACGGCCGAGAGAGCGGCCGCCACTCTGCGCGCCGCCGCGCCGCGCCTCCCGCGCTTGCTACCGCCCAACGTCCGACAGCCTGTGCGGAGCAGCCCCAAACCTGCGCCACAACCGCCCGCGCCTTTCAAACCACCGAGGATGGGGCTACACACAGCCACACCACAGTCGCCAACCAGTCGCCACGGCAGCGCCGCAAACCACGGCCAAACTGCAGCTACCGCGCGCTACAGCCTGGGTCGGCCCGCCGAGAATCGCCGCCCCCGCCCAAATGCCGCCCCCACAGCCCCAGCCGACGACCCGCCACAATGGCCAAACCTTCGGCAAAACTCCCACACCGTCGCCGCGGCAGCCCGGCCAGCGCGGCCGGCGCCACAGCCACACAAGCCGAGGCGTGCGGCGATGACGGCCGTGCAAACGCGCCTCCGCCGCCCCATCGCCTTCCGTCGCCCTCCCGCCGTTTCCCGATCGGCCCGCAGCCGTCGGGCCACATCGCGCGCCGTCCTCCTCCTCTCGCCCGCCAACATTCACAGCCGTTTATCAACAATTGCCCGCCGCAAACGGACGCCGCCTGCGCAACAGGCGCCGCCGCCCCTCGCCGCTTCCGACCCAACCCCTCGACCGAGGCAAACCGCAATCCGAATCTACAGACCAACCCAATCTGCCGTCAGCACACACGACAGCCGACCTTACACGTTACGCGTTACACATTACGTTTACACGTCTAGGTTAGGTTAGGGTTAGGTGGACGTGGGTTAGGTTAAGGGGACTTGGGTTAGGTTAAGCGTCAAACTTAGGTTAAGCATTCAAACACGTCAGGCGTCAGAGGTTAGGTTAGGTTACACGTTAGGTTAAGGGGTCAGTGCTAGGTTAAAAAAAAGCGTTCAAACGTGAGGCGTCAGCCGGACAGCTTACCTTACGTAGACGTTAGGGGCTCACAGGCTGAGCTCACCTCGCCACACCACAGGTTAGGTTCGGTTCGCTCGGCTCAGCGTAAAGCGCCGAGGTCAGGGTTACGTTCGTTCACCTTCGGGCGCCACACTTTCGGTTGAAAGGTCGCGACGGGACGACGTCGGCAGGCACGCCGCAAACGAACAAAAACGTACAGACGACGTCGAAAACCGCCGACAGACGGGGGAGCAGCACGACCACGACCAGATACCGAGCGCGAACGAGACACACGCGAACCACCCCCACCGGCCAAAGGGCACCACACAACAACCCAGAGCACCACGTGTCGACACCAGAGCAACCCGCCGCTCACGCGACATGGCTGGCACCGAAGGGCAACCGCCCGCAACTGCGCTTTCCGCGCCGGCCCGGATGCACGTCGTGCTACAACAACACCACTACCGTACACAGCCGCTGTTCACAACATCACTATCATGCGCGCCCGCGGCTCGCCGCCGTCGCAGTCGCAGCCCCAACGCCAGCACTTTTGCACCACCATTCACACGCACCGCAACACAGCTCGCCGACACAGCCGAACAAAACAAACACCACACAACAACAGCAACAACGCCGCCGCCTCTACTTGTGCCGGCGACCCACCCCGCCGATGGCGCACCTTTCGCCAGCCGGCAATCGACACACACGCACCCACCCACCCCCCGGGGCCCAGTGCAAACAAAAAAAACACACAAAAACAAAAAAACCAAACAAAAACAAAACGACACGGGAAGCGCACACCGCCACTTCGCGCGCACGCCACCAACCAGTCGTCGTCTCAAAATAACAAACACAAAAAAAAAATAAACTAACAACTAGGGCAACACGAAACAAAAAACGCCTCGCACGAACCGCCCACAAAAAGGACAAGCACACGCACAGCCTCTGCTGACGACCACGACGCAGCGGCACGCTGCTCCTGTCCCGCGCCCCGCGCCCCACTCGAGTCACAACTCACGCGACACCGTCAACGACGGGCTCGCTTCCCGCAACCTACCACCTTTCCGCCACGACGCACAGCCCCAGCCCCACCCGACGACGCGCCCGTGGCAACGACTGCACTTTCACCACCGCCTCCCCCTTCCCCCCCAAAACACACACACACACACACACACACACACACACACACCACACACACACAGCCAGCCAAAAACGCACTCGCGACCCACACATGCACACGCCAACCAGTCAACGTCGACAACCACACGCAAGGCTCGAAACGAAACCGGCGTCCTTCCACGTTGCCATCAAGCTACGCGACACAAGACACAAGGAACCAACACAACAGCCGGCCCCACTAATTCCCCACTCTCACGCCGCAAAAAGCACACCGAAACCGCCAAACGCACGCACATTCCCCTTCGCACTGACACCGACCGGCTCGCTACCACACACCTCTCGGCAGCCGTTTCACGCCAATTCGCCACACCGCCCACACAGTCGACAAGCGCCCGCCCTGTACGGCACACGCAACGACGCAGCGCAGCAAAGGGCGCCCGCAACACATACCTCTCCTCCCCCTCTCTCTCTCTCTCCGCCGCCCGACGCGCCAACCGCCACACCACACCGCCAGCCACTCGCAAATTGTGCACTGCCACCAGCCACACGTCCAACACGCCGCGCCGCCTCCGGCCACCCGCCAGGGGGCGCTCACGTCCGCGACAACAGCGCGGCCCGCCGGGCCGGGCCGGGCCGAACCGAACCGAGCCGCCGCTGCTCTGCACTCGGCACGGCCACACCCTGCTGCAGACCGGGCTCGTCTCTCTGTACGCGTCTGCCTGCGCATCAACACAACACGACCTTTTTTTTTTCCTCTCTCTACCGCCATCCCTTCTTCTCGCGTTTTACTCGTTGTTGCAGCAGCGGCGCACACCTACACATCCACAGCCCCAGCCGAGCCGAGCCGGCCTCACCTCAGGGCCCGCCGCCAGCGTCTCCTCCTCGGGCACAGGTGCGGTGCTGTGGCCGCCCATCCAACCGCATTGCTGGCCGTCCAGCCGCCAGGCGTTCCCACTGCCGCGAGCCACGCCGCGCACCGACCCTGCTGCAGAAAACGAAGCATAGCCAGAGACCGACCGATACACAAAGCAAGCCGTCGCCTCGCCTCTTGTCCTTCCTGCCTTCCTTCCGCCCCCGCCCTTCTCACACCACCGCCTCTCCACTTTCGCCCCCCCCTCCTCCTTTTTTTTTTTTTTTTTTGTTTTCTTCTTTCTTTCTTTCTTTCTTTCTTTCTTTGGCCCTCTCTCCTTCCCGCCATGGCGGTTACGGCACCGCCTGCAGCGGCAGATTTTGTGCGCCCACACGCCTACTCCTACCACCATTAACCTCGCCCTGCCCTGCCCATCAACGTCGCAGTCGAACCGACGCTTGCCAACACACTGCCGACGTTCCTTTCTCTTTTCGGCCTACGCCCATTACGCGCCGCCGCCACAGCACCTTCCCTTCCCACAACACACCGACGTCATCACACGCACCCAAAACAGGGGCCACGACCGTGTTCCTCGCCCACTCCCGTCCCGCACGGTACGCACATTCCCAACTATTATTACCGCGCACCCTCCCTTTCCAATCTGTGTGTCTCTGTGTCTGTGTCCTGTCCGCGCGTGACGCCTCTCAACATCCGCCGTCCCCCGTCCCCCGTCCCGTTTTCGCCCCCATGCCGTCGTCGCGCCGCCTCCTCCCCGTCCACCGCCGCCCCTGTCCGCCCCGCACCACACCATACACCGCTGCTTGTCCCGGCCGTTGCCACCAAAGGCGCCGACCGCAAACGCGCCACGCCGCAGCCCCCGTGCGTCTCGCGCTCGCTTGCATCTCCGTGCCGACGCTGCCTCTCTTCCCGCTCGCACTCGACCTCGACAACACAGTCTTTGGCTCCGCCACTGCGTGTTCCGGTGGTACGCACGCTGCAACACGTATGTATTCATTACCAGAGCGATGGCGAGGCATGACAGCATCTCTGTCTGACCAGAGAGTTATTTATCGTTGCTAGTCGGCGCTTGGACCGCGCCAGACGACAGTAGTGGCACGCACCGGGTCGCCAGGAACAGTTGTTATATATATTGTAGCGCGAGTCGGGAGAGGTAGTAGTCGGTCGACAGTAGTAGCGGGTGGACGGTTGTACTGAGCGGGCGTCGGCGGCGTGCTCTGCTCGTCTCGCGACTCTGGTCACGGTTCGGGACGATGTATAGTATATTGTGTTATAATCAAAAGGTGGTGTGAAGCTGCATTTTGCGCAAATCTGATAACGTATGTTCATTGTACTTATTTTGTTCAACGACAAAAAGCCCCACTATTACTTTTTTCTAAAGTAACTTTTGTCTTTTAACGAAAAACATTCACTTTTTAAAGACTACTTCCTATGGCATTTCCCTCCAAGGAGTGCAATTAATTACCAGCCAGCACTCATTCATTGCACACAGCTGTGTAAGGGGTATCTACAATTGAGGAGCGGATACAAATGCAATTTTTTGTTTTGTTTTTTTTTTTTTTGTGCGTTGTAACCTCCCCGCAAAATTTAAAATAATGGACAATGTTATTTACGGATGCTAATGGACATTGCGCTAATTGTAACCTCGCCCACAATGAGAGGTATTGAAAATGGCAACAAAAATGTTAAATTCGCAATCTGACTCAAATATAAATTCTTCACAACATTTAAAAGTCCGTTCAGTGACAAGAAACTTCAATTAAACCGAAATATCGGTCTTTGGCCCTGTGCAAAACAATCAGAATTAAAGTCTTACCTCAGAATAAATGGATGTCACATTTCTGCTCTTGTTTGTTGCGCAGCGCTTGGAGGAACTGCATTGCAAATAATAATATTCTCTTTTTTTTTTGTGATTTTAGTGAAATTTTTCTTCAAAGAAGTGGAATGAAATGTGAAGTGCAACGAACTCTTCAGTTCAATAAAAAATTAAATGTTTGAAAAATGCTTTTGAAATAAAAATTATTATTGGGGAACTTGTTGGAGAATAATTACAATAAATAAAATTGTTCATTATCTAATGATTATATTAATTCACAGTATACCTTATTCACCATCTTGACCAGTGTTGCCGACCGCCTACATCACACAACCGCACTCGGCTGCTACTACTGACCGACCGCTCTGCATGACGACTATTAGCGTACTGCACGCGACGACTACTGACAGAGTACAGCCCTCAACTAGACAGACCTACAGACTCGCAACGACCGACCGACTGACTGACTGACTGACTGACTGACTGAGAACCGCTCGCAACACTCGCGCGGTCCAGCGCAAACTCTCTGGTCACAGATGCTACAATGTCTCGCCATCGCTGCTATGTTACATACGTGTTTCAGTGTCTTTTTCATTGGGGTGACGATCTTTGGCTCTTTTTATTCTGAATACAGGGCCAAAGGTCAACGCTGCTGCCCTTATACAATTTATCAGGTTTCATTATGTCTGTTGCAATGTTACATACGGTTCATTCTTTCATTAATATTATCGTTGGGTTTGTTTTGTAGGGACGTTAACATTCTGGCACATTTCTATTATCATCGGACTCTCTGCTATTTGTGCAGGGAGGTTATACCTGGGTCCATTTCCATTTCCATTTACATTCTAATATTGATAGACTTTTTGTTTTCTTTTTTGTTTCTTGTTGTTTTTCCTTCTTTTTTTTGTTGTTTTTTTTTTTGTTTGTTTTGTTTTTCCCGCTCTCACCACCACCGCCGCATCACGCCTCCCGTTTTCTTGGTTTCTTTTCTGTCCTTCAACTGCTTCAACATCACCGCGCCCCATTTCCACACCACAGCCATCAGCCTCCAAGACGGGCAGGCGCAGTGTGCCATTTCCGGCGCACAAGCACACCCGTACGGTACTCTCCTCGCCCCCACGCCACCAACAACACAGCGACCACGCGGCTGTCAGGCACGGCACGGCACGGCACGGCACCGGCGAAATGCGCCGCCCCCGCCCCTCCGCGCATCCGTCCGTCTCGCCACGTTCACTGACAGCCGCGTCTGCGGCTACACCACGACAACCACAACACAACACCGCTCCCCTCCCTGGCAACTCATTGTTTTTCTCCTCCTCTTTTGCACAAACCACAACGCCGAGCACAGGCGCAAGCCACCCACACCGCGCCCCTCCCCGTCCCGCCTTTCTTTGGCCGCCGCTCCTCGTTTGCCCCCTCCCATCTCCCGAAATGCCATGCCAGCAGCGTTACGCATGCCCCTCCCCTGTCCACACAACACTACCGCCAAACGAACAGCCTTCCGGGCCACATGCAGGGCACGCCCACCTCCAAACACTGCCAATTCACGGACGCACACACACACACACACACACACACACACACACACACACACACTTTCTCGACACCTTTCTGTACGGAGGGTGCGTCATCTCGACCGTGACAGAGTGACGCCAACTATCGACGATCCATTTCCCCCCACTGGTGAAACATGTCCACTAACACCTACATACATCATTCAAGTACACAGACAATAGCATACACACAATGGGAGGGCACACGAACATGGACGGCACGGCACTGTCATACACTCTTCCTCACAACCATATCAACAAACGTTACGTACATCCGGGAAAGCGAAAGCGAAAGCGAAAGCAAAAGCAAAAGCAAAGCCCAATGCAGCCGTCAAAGGTAACGTTCACCACGGCAGACACTTGCAGCCGCGCCGCCGTTAAACGCATTTCAGTGCGGCTCCAATACGCCTCCGACACGGGAACGTTCCGTTGCTCTACGAATGCGTTTCTCCCCTTTTTCCCTTCCTCTCTCTTTTGCCCCCCCTCCTTGCACTCTTGCCTCATTCCTCACGTTCTGCCCAGACATTCGACCGATCAAAGTCAACCTTTCGTCACCGTTCTCAGCGCGACGGTGTACAACAGTATGACGGGTGTGCCCAAGACTTCGGTTCAGTTGCGTGACGCCGGTCTATCGCGCCGATCGACAGTTACTCAGGGGGCGACGGATCGGACCACGTCACCGACACACAAAACACTTTCAAACAAACACATACATACCGGATGGACACAGACAAACACGTGTACAGACATTCGCCAAACAAACGACGACCGCCGCCGCCGCCGCCGCCGCCGCCGCCGCCGTCTAGCGTCGCGCTTACTGTACTGCACTGGACACGCGTGCATCTTGAATGACGACATCGGTGTGCGTGCGTCGTACGCAATCAGTCAGACACGGCTATCAAAAATCAGAGTCGAATGGTACATCATCGTGCGTGTCGCCGTACACGTACAGTACAATACAACAACAATGCGTCTTAATGGCACGTTCAATTTCAACGTCACTCACACACCTCCACGCTGCAGTTACGTCGCACCATTGTCAAACTCGGCGTACAGCAAAGGGAATAGTGGGCGGCAAAAAAAAACCAAACAAAAACATTTCACATTTCACCCTCGCCATGTATGATGTGCAAAAAACAAACCCGCAAACGGCCGTCGTTACGGTGACACAAAAGTCGCCGATCGCACTGTCCCCCCTCGCAGACAGGTAACACACACACACCACCACCAATGGGTCAAAACCACTCCAACGAGGCGTGCCACCATTCCACGCCACGGCGACCAACCTCGTGGCCGTCCCCCGCAACACGCTTTGACGCGCCCCCCCCCCCCCACCCACAATCAAAATGCACACATACATCACAGCCGTCCACACAAACAACAACAACAACAATTCCGCCCTTCCCGCAAAAGGCAAGTTGGTGGCCCTGAAAAGGGCCGTTTTGCCGCTCTCGCAACGGAGGAGCCTTCTCCATCCTTCCTTCCACTCCAGAGCCACCTCCTTACTTGGAGCTCGTGTACTTGGTCACCGCCTTCGTGCCCTCGCTCACGGCGTGCTTGGCCAGCTCGCCAGGCAGCAACAGCCGCACAGCGGTCTGGATCTCGCGGGACGTGATGGTCGAGCGCTTGTTGTAGTGCGCCAGGCGAGAAGCCTCGGCCGCAATGCGCTCGAAAATGTCGTTCACGAAGCTGTTCATGATGCTCATCGCCTTCGACGAGATGCCCGTGTCAGGGTGCACCTGCTTCAGCACCTTGTAGATGTAGATGGCATAGCTCTCCTTCCTCTTGCGCTTCTTCTTCTTGTCGCCCTTCGAAATGTTCTTCTGCGCCTTGCCAGCCTTCTTGGCGGCCTTCCCGCTAGTCTTGGGCGGCATCTCGAACGAACGTACGGCAGCAGCAACACCAGTAGCAAGCGCTCCGCTCTAGTCAGCGTCTCCCCACACAGTGGCACCCGCCGACCTGATATGTTTGGGGTATTTTCCCCCTTTGTTAATTGAAGTACCGGCATCCTATTGATGCCCTGACTTTCGAGATGGTACCTTTAGGTTAAGATTGGCTTTTTGTCTGTATTTGATTGGGGGTCTTCCCCGGGTATATGAACTGTGTTTGATTAATGATGGTTATGATATGAGTGGATGAAAGTCAGTGTAGCTCGTCATCTGAACTGACGGTGAATGGTAGTGATGGGAGTTCTGTGTGTAGGGAGAATATCTGGTCCCAGGGATCTAATGAGGGGGAAAGGTGAAGAATGAGATGTTTCATAGAATTTCGTTGACTTGATTTTTATGAGATGGTTAAATGCTGGTTGGCCTAGCATACCTCTAATTTCCTCGTTACTGGAGAACCAGGGGGCATCTGTGATTATTCTAAACGTCTTATTTTGTATCACTTCTAGTGAGGCCAGGTGTGTGTTTGCCGCCATGCTCCACACCTCCGATCCATAAAGAATAACTGGCAAAATTATTGTTTTCCATATTCGGAGCTTCGCCTCTGTTGATAAGCCCCTGCCCTTAAGAAGGGGATACAGTTGGTAGAGCCGGGCGGAACCTTTGTTTTTGGCCTCTGTTATATGCTGTTTGAACGTGAGATTTTTGTCTATGTTCAGTCCCAGGTATTTTATAACTTTTCTCCATGGGAGTTGTTGTCCATTATGGTTGAGATTTCTGATGGGTCTCGTTACTTTGTGTGTGAAAATTATGGCTTGGCACTTGTCCGGATTTACTTTTACTTTCCACAAGTTACACCAGTGGTCGACCTTGTTGAGGTGCCGCTGGAGACTACACGTTATACGATTTATGTTACGCCCGCTGTGGTATAGCGCTGTGTCATCAGCGTAGAGCGCTATGTTCCCACCCGGCTCTTTTGGGATATCATTTGTGAACACAAGATAGAGGAGGGGGCCAAGCACAGATCCCTGTGGGACACCTGCTTCTATATTAGTTATTGGACTTTTCGCTCCATCAACTGAAGCGAAAAACCTCCTGTCTGTCAGGAATGAGTGAATCATTTTTAACAGGTGATTGGGGCAATTTAGCTTCGACAGCTTGTAGAGTAGGCCGTCATGCCAGACACGGTCAAACGCCTTCTCTATGTCGAGGAATATGGCTGCTGTGCTGTCTCCATGTTGTTTCTCGGCACAGATGTGCTCCACCAGGCGGATGGCTTGCTGGGTGGTGCTATGGCCAGCACGAAAACCGAATTGTTCCGGGGTAAGGATAGTGTTATCGTTTAGGAATTTAAGTAGGGCGTTTAGGATGAGGATTTCGAGAAGTTTTGATAAGTGATTTAATAGCGAGATAGGACGATAGTTTTGTGGGAATAGATGGTCTTTATTGGGTTTGGGGATTGAGATGATCTTGGCAACCTTCCAGGCTGAAGGGAAATATTGTAGTTTGAGACAGTGGTTGAGGATATTTGATAGATGGGAAATGGCAGGTGGTGGAAGGTGTTTAAGAAGTGGGGGTTTTATAAGGTCAGGACCAGGGGCCTTTGCATTGCCGATCCGCCTGATGTAAGCTGTTATTTCGCGTTCAGTTGTGTCTGCGAAGGTGGTGTTAATCCTCTCATTGAGTTTTCGTGCGAGGTGCCTCTCGATTCTCCTCTCTAGCCTCTCTGCTTCTCCCTCGTCGTTCTCTACTATGTTTTCTTGGAACTGGAGTTCGTAGGTGTCTGACATGGCGGCCGCCTTATCTGCAGGGGTGTAAACCAGCCCCTGTTGCCCATGCAGTGGTCTTGTGGCTGTCTGGGGTTGCCGCCTAGCCTTTATGATTCGCCAGAATTGTTCAGGGTTTGATTCGGCTGCCTGCAAGCTCTGTTGGTACCTGCTGCACCGGAGCATATGCAGTCTGGTTTTGATTTCGCGGGCCATTTGGTCCATTATCCTCCTATCTTGAGGGTAACGGTATGTTTGCCATCGCTTCCTGGTCCGGTTTTTGTCTGTTATCAATTGGGCTAGGTCTGGTGGTAAGTTGGTCCTGCCCCTATTTTGTGTGAGTTTGATAGTTGTGATTTGGGCACAGCTTTTGATGATGTTAGTAAAGTCTGCTGCGGCTTTGTCTATGTCTTCTGGCGATGCATATTCCGGTGCTGGGTCTGGTATGTGATGTGCCACTAGTTCTTTATATCGTACCCAGTTTGTGTGGTACGTAGTGTGGATGCTTTCTGTTGGTATGATGTGGTCATTTTCGAATCTTAAGATGACTGGGTTATGGTCAGAGTTCAGCGTGTTTATGACTTCTGTGCTTGTGCCCAGGTCAATATTTTTTAGTAAGAATATATCCAGCTTGTCTGGCAGATGGCGTGAGTTGTACGGGAAGTGGGTGGGTTCATCTGGGGCTACCACTTGAACTGCTGGGTGGGTATCCAGGTATCTCAGTAGCTGGTTCCCACTTGTATTTCCAGTGCGGCAACCCCATGCCCTGTGCTTGGCATTCAGGTCCCCCCCTACTATGGTCCTGTTGTTCACATTTAGCAAGCTGTCGAGGTCACTGTGATGGAAGCGTTCGTTTGGAGGGTGGTAGGTTGCCACCAGGACAGTTGGGTGCTGGTTTAACATGAGTTCTATTGCAGTTGCCTCTGTGTTGATTAGAGGTGGGATGGTGACTTGTCGGTGGCATATCCGGTGTTTTATGAGGACTCCAGTTCCGCCACCTGGTCTGTTAGGACGGTCAGTCCGGATTAGATTGTAATTTTTGACTCGAAATTGTTCATCAGGGGTTAGATGGGTTTCATTTACTAGTGCTACGTCGATGCCGTAATCTTCTAGAAACATTTCCAGTTCGTGTCGGTCGTGGAATACTCCGTCTGCATTCCAGATGGCGATGGTGATGTGTCGTTTTCTATTCGCCATCGGAAAACAGTGGGAGAATGGTGGTGAGAAACATTGATACCTTCGTGAAGGTGTCTGGAGCTGCTAGGATTTGGCTTATTGCTTTTTTCACTTTCGTGAAGAAGTCGGTGGTTAATAATTTCTGGATAAGGTTTATAACCTTCTTGACGAAGTCCCAGGGCTGGTTTTGGTTTGGACTATGCTCCTGGGTATTTCGGTTTTGTTGGATATGTGGTGATTGGTGCTGTATTGGAGATGCTGTGATCTCGACAGTTCTGATATCTGATTCTGTGTGGGGTGTTGTGGAAGAGATGGGGGCTTGCAGGAGCTGCTGGGATGCTGTTTGTGGTGGTGGAGTTGTTGTGGTGGTTGGTGCCAGTAGTGGCAGGGGAGGTACTTCTGTGGATGTTGCTGCTGCTGATAGCATGGGTGTGGGGAGAGTTGGTGAGTCTGGATTGTTGGCAGGGTTTGTGGGCAGAGGGGGGGTTTTTGTCCTTTTGGGGGAGGGCCGTGAGACCTGGGTGGTAACTGGTTGGTTTGGTGGGGTGGCTGGGCGTCTTTGCGCTGCTGGTAGACGTTGGGGTCGTGGTTGGGCTTCTGGTTTTGTCACCTTTGCCGGTTTGGGGTTTGTTTTTACCACCTGGGCTAAGGTGCGGTTATCGTTTCTGTGTTCTTTAGGTGGTCCTGTTGTGCAATCTTGCGGAGGAGGTGGTGAAGTGGTTTGGTTATTAGGGTTTCTTCCCGCGTTTGCGGGTGTTGGTGGCGTGGGGAAGTGCGCTTCCTCCAAGATTGATGGTGGGGGGGGTGGGGGTGGGGCATTTCTGGCTGTGGTCGTGTGTCTCGCTTCCCAGGCCTCGACAAGCTTGATACGTACTGGGCATCCCCCATAGGATGCAGGGTGAGCCCCTCCACAGTTTGCGCAAGTGGCTGGCGTGTCCCTCGATTTTGTGCAGGTGCTCGACAGGTGTGGTCCAGCACACTTCACACACCTTGGGGCCATGTTGCATTGCTGAGCTCCGTGCCTGAAGCGTTGGCAGATGTAGCATTGGGTTGGACCTGCTGGTTTTTTATAAAGCTCTACTGCGATCGTCATGTGCAGCAGTCTTTGCAGCTTGAAAATCTTTCTGGATTCTGCTGTATTTAGTAAATTTACTTGGAAGTTCCTGGTCTTCCTGCGTGGGGCAGAGATGACTCTACCTTCTGCGTCTATTTCTGTTTGTGGCTGCGCCACCTGGTACACGCCCTGCACCTGAAAGCCGCTTTCTAGTAGGGCCTGCTTCACTTCGTCAGGGGTCCAATGTGGGGTTAATCTCTTTATGACCACTTTTAGTGTGTGTTTTGGGTCATCATTATATGTATAGAATTCTATTTGTCTTTTACGGAATTCCTGCTTTAGGAAATAGAAGTCTTCTGAGTTTGTCGCCTGGTAGACAATACTGTCTCCCTTGTATGTTGTGCTGAGGGCCCCTTTTAGTTTGCCTTGTATCTGGCCGATAAAAGTTGTATACCCCTTTGTCTCGAAAACTGTAATGGGGGGTATTTTTCTTCCCCTGGCTTGTGATGCCTTTGGTATTTGGGTGACTTGTGTGTCTTTGTCTTGCGGTGCAGGCTGGGCAGTGTCCAACTCTCCTTGTTGTGATGTAGTTGGTTCCTGATTCGCTGCATCGCGCCTGCTCGTTTCTTGCGGGATGGTTTTGTGGTTGCCTTGCGCCACTTTTTGGGCTGGCTCCGCGATGTTTTTGGTTGTAGGCAGTTGTTGCTCTTGCCTTATAAGTGTCACTCTCTTTCCGTTTCGGAGATGGAGGGGAGAATTTGGTTCAATTCCAGGTGTTGAGGAATTAGAGTTGCTGTCAGAGCCAGAAGAGTCGGTGTCTACTATGAGCTTATCTGAGTCAGAGCTGCTGCTCAGTGAGGGTGTATGAATTGGTGAGATTAGTGGGGGATGTGGGGCAGAAGATGATATTGACAGGTTTGCAGGTGGGTCCATTTTGGCCTCCTGATGTTCAAAGTCGTGCGGGCGCTCCATGGAGGGGTAGCCACGATATGAAATGGTTTACTAGTACTTCCCTATATTTCGACAATTTCCGTGCCAATGTATTTTCCCTACACCTGGCAGGCGCGGGATGCCACCACGGGCCTCACAGTCAGGCTGTTTGACTGTGTGGCTCGGCGGGTCCCTGGACTGCAACTTCCCTAACGCCTATGGCACCGAAATTCTCGAAAGATGGTGATTTACAGCCACCTTCTCCAGGCGGGATGTTCTTCTTTTCTTCTTCTTCTCCTCGAGCTATGCCATTCGTCCGAACGAGCGCCCAAGTAGTCTAGAGCTCCGTCCCGTGTCGTACGTGTGCAACACGACTTTTGCTTTTCTCGACACGACAATTTGCTTTTTTTTTCAGATAGCACACGCCCGACCACGTCCGGAAACCCAGAAAAACAGCGCCGGCGAAACACGCCGCTATGGCGCGAGCACGCAAGGCGACGACCAAGCACACGAGAAGCAAGCAACGAGGCGTGCTCTGGACAAAGGCGGCGAGAGCGCGCGGTGGGAATTTCCAGGGCTGGGAGCACAATAGCGGCGCGGAGCACAGGTAGACGCACGTCCGTCCGCTTCGCAGTCCCACCTCGGAATGGGCCTGGCTGGCACCAGTGGAGGGCACCCGCCGCCAGCCGCCGCCGCACCTTTACCAGCTCGCCCTGTTGCGGCCGCCGACCAATGGGGCGCGCGCGCAACCGGCCGCCGCACCCGAGCCCATAAAGCACCCCCACCCCGGCTGCGCCGGCACGCACTCCGCTGCTCGACTCGCTGCCGCTCGCACCGGTCGTTTTCGTTTCCGTTTCGTGTGCACCGTCGCTAGCCCATCGCCATGTCCGGACGCGGAAAGGGAGGCAAAGTCAAGGGCAAGTCAAAGTCCCGCTCAAGCAGGGCTGGGCTCCAGTTCCCGGTCGGCAGAATCCACCGCCTCCTGCGCAAGGGAAACTACGCAGAGCGCGTCGGCGCCGGG
This sequence comes from Schistocerca piceifrons, assembly GCF_021461385.2. Taxonomy (NCBI): domain Eukaryota; kingdom Metazoa; phylum Arthropoda; class Insecta; order Orthoptera; family Acrididae; genus Schistocerca; species Schistocerca piceifrons. The sequence goes on from NW_025727543.1 coordinate 29,520, forward strand.
GCGCCCGTCTACCTCGCCGCCGTCATGGAGTACCTCGCGGCTGAGGTGCTCGAGCTGGCCGGAAACGCGGCCCGCGACAACAAGAAGACGCGCATCATCCCGCGCCACCTGCAGCTTGCCATCCGCAACGACGAGGAGCTCAACAAGCTCCTGTCGGGCGTCACCATCGCACAGGGTGGTGTCCTGCCCAACATCCAGGCCGTCCTGCTGCCAAAGAAGACCGAGAAGAAGGCCTAAAGGAGGCCAAGGCAATCGCAGCGCCGCGTGCTCCCCTGCACGCAACGCGCTTTGCCGGCTCGGCTCGGCCCGGCCCACAACAATCGGCCCTTTTCAGGGCCACCACACAAACCTACGTCCAAAGCAAAATTTCAGTCGTCCTCGCCGCACCTTGTTTTGTTTTAACTTTGCACTTTCACAGCACAGCCGCCGCCGGCGCACGTCCGCCATCTTGTCGTCCACACAGCCCGTGTGGCCCAACAAACACACACACACACACACATTCATTCATTTTGCACGGTCGCAGTCGCCTTCCAAACGACAACGGCAGCAATAATGACCATTGTTACAGGGAGGCGTGTCGACACACCGCCCTCCACTCCCGCGCGCAACGGCCGTCGACACGAACGAAACAGCTGATCCGGCCGCCTGTGCCCACACGCCTTGCCTCGGAAACCCCAACGCCGCCGCAAACACACAGAGCCAAACCACGCAAGCAAATAATCACCGCCTCTCGCACAACAACACACAGCCCGCCATCTCCGTCGCGATCGATACAACGACACACAATAACAAACACAAACGAAGCAGCTCCCACACACAGCCAGCCACATGACACGTTTCCTTTCCTTCTCCCCTCCCAGTCACATCACGTCGCTCAAACGGAAAGAAAGAAACAAACAAACAAACAACACAGACTCTTTCGCACTTTTCAACTTCCGAACAGTGTGGTGGCCCTGAAAAGGGCCGTTTCCTAGTCTCTCCCACCCACAAGCACGGCCGCGGGAAGGCCAGCGCCCGCTGCGACGCAGCCTAACCGCCGAAACCGTACAGGGTGCGCCCCTGCCTCTTCAGGGCGTACACCACGTCCATGGCCGTCACAGTCTTGCGCTTGGCGTGCTCAGTGTACGTCACCGCGTCGCGGATCACGTTCTCCAGGAACACCTTCAGCACCCCGCGGGTCTCCTCGTAGATCAGACCAGAGATGCGCTTCACGCCGCCCCTGCGAGCCAGGCGGCGGATGGCGGGCTTCGTGATGCCCTGGATGTTGTCGCGCAACACCTTGCGGTGCCGCTTGGCGCCACCCTTGCCGAGCCCCTTTCCTCCCTTGCCGCGGCCTGTCATCCTTCCTTCCTCGGGCAAAGCAAAACGTGCACAAACAGCAGCTGCAGCGGCTGGCGAGTCGGCTACGGTCTGCGCCCAGCGCGCCCGCCGCCCCCCTATATAGACTCTGGCCCGCCCTCCCCCCACCACGCGCAACCGAGGGCATATAAGCGCAGCACGGAGGCGCGCGGGCCCGTTGTCAAGGCAGCACCGGACGCCGCGCCGCACCTAACCTCCACGCACGCCGCTCCGCTACCGCTATGGCCCGCACAAAGCAAACGGCCCGCAAGTCCACCGGCGGAAAGGCGCCGCGCAAACAGCTCGCCACCAAGGCGGCGAGGAAGAGCGCGCCCGCCACCGGAGGCGTCAAGAAGCCCCACCGCTACAGGCCGGGCACCGTCGCCCTGCGAGAAATCAGGCGCTACCAGAAGAGCACAGAGCTGCTCATCCGCAAGCTGCCATTCCAGCGCCTAGTGCGCGAGATCGCCCAGGACTTCAAGACCGACCTGCGCTTCCAGAGCTCCGCAGTCATGGCCCTGCAGGAGGCCAGCGAGGCCTACCTCGTCGGCCTCTTCGAAGACACCAACCTGTGCGCAATCCACGCCAAGCGCGTCACCATCATGCCCAAGGACATCCAGCTCGCGCGCCGCATCCGCGGCGAGCGCGCCTAAACCGCGCCGCGGCACCGCACCGCACAAACAAAAACGGCCCTTTTCAGGGCCACTAACATCTCTCCGTCGCGAGCAAACTTTGTCGGTCGCCTGCCTCTCGCCCCGCAACCCAAAAACAACAACCACCACTTCCCGTCCGTCCGCCACACCCGCTCACTCTGCCTGCCTGCTTAGCAGCGCGCAACAATCACACATCATCCCTCCCCGGCGCTCAAAGCGCACAATACCCAACGGCCGACGTCACACCGCACGGGTGGCTGGCCGGCCGGCCGCCGCTTTCGTTTCGAAAACACAAAAACAAACCCGCACTCCACTCCGACGGCCAACGGCCAGGCAGGCGCGCTCGCTCGCTCTACACGCCACCGAAATCCCCGCCGACTCCTTCCACATCTCAACGTGCCCCCCGTTGCAAAACATAACACACACACACACACACACACACACACACACACACACACACAAAGGAACAAAACAACAAAGACCAGACACGACTAGACAAGACAGACATCCGAGAAGAACGAACGCAGGCAAGCCAACCAACGTATTCAAACAAAACAACGTGACAGAAAACCAACCGTCGGCCGCCGCCACAAACACGGCGACAATCAACAACAACACCGCTTACCGCTACCGCCGCCCACACCCGCCACCGACCCCCGCAATCCAACCACCACGGCACGCAAACAGCATCCCCACGGGCATACAGAAACGCCAGACAGACAGACAGACAGACACCCACACCAAACGCAACACGACAATCAAAACCTTCCCCGACGTGCTTTGATGGCCCTGAGAAGGGCCGTTTTGGGCCGCGCGTCTCTTGCGCGCCACTAGACGACGACGGGGGGTGGGGACGACGGAGTCAAGCGCCAAACCCTTCCTTTCTCCCATCTCTTTCTCCTCTACTCTACTTCTTCTTCTTGGGCGAAGCCTTCGCCTTAGACGGCGTCGTCGCCTTCTTCGGGCGCGGCGCCTTCGGCTTCTTCGTCGGAACCTTGGCGGCCTTCTTCGCCTTCGACGGCGACTTGGCCTTGGCCGGCTTGGCCGCAGCCGCCTTCTTCGCACCCGCGGGAGCGGCCGACGCCGCAGACGCCTTCTTGGCGGCGCCCGCCTTCCGACCGGTCGCCGCCTTCACGCCACCAGCCTTCTTTGCGCCGGCCGCACGGGCGCCCTTCTTCTCCTTGCTGGCCGGAGCGGCGCGCTTCTTCTTGGCACCGCCAGCACGAGCCTTGCCGCCCTCGGCCGCCCCCCCGCCGCCGGCGCCGGCAAGCTTGAACGAGCCGGACGCGCCCTTCCCCTTCGTCTGCACCAGCTCGCCCGCCACGACGGCCGACTTGAGGTACTTCTTGATAAACGGCGCCAGCTTCTCCGCGTCCAGCTTGTAGTGCGCGGCAATGTACTTCTTGATCGCCTGCAGCGACGACCCGCCGCGCTCCTTCAGACTCTTGATGGCGGCCGTCACCATCTCAGAGGTGCGCGGGTGCGCAGGCTTGGCGCGCGGCTTCTTCGCAGACGACGCAGACTTGGCCTTCTTCGTAGTGCCGGTGGCGGCGGGTGCCGCAGCAGTCTCGTTCGTAGCCGCCTGATCTGCCATTTCGACGACGCGCGTAACACACAGCGAGAGCGAGAGCGAGAGCGAGCGGGACGGCAGGCAGGCACGCAAGCACAGCACAGCAGCAGAGCAGAGAATCACAAGGCCCAGCCAGTGTCGCGGGCGGGCGCGGACGGCCGAGAGAGCGGCCGCCACTCTGCGCGCCGCCGCGCCGCGCCTCCCGCGCTTGCTACCGCCCAACGTCCGACAGCCTGTGCGGAGCAGCCCCAAACCTGCGCCACAACCGCCCGCGCCTTTCAAACCACCGAGGATGGGGCTACACACAGCCACACCACAGTCGCCAACCAGTCGCCACGGCAGCGCCGCAAACCACGGCCAAACTGCAGCTACCGCGCGCTACAGCCTGGGTCGGCCCGCCGAGAATCGCCGCCCCCGCCCAAATGCCGCCCCCACAGCCCCAGCCGACGACCCGCCACAATGGCCAAACCTTCGGCAAAACTCCCACACCGTCGCCGCGGCAGCCCGGCCAGCGCGGCCGGCGCCACAGCCACACAAGCCGAGGCGTGCGGCGATGACGGCCGTGCAAACGCGCCTCCGCCGCCCCATCGCCTTCCGTCGCCCTCCCGCCGTTTCCCGATCGGCCCGCAGCCGTCGGGCCACATCGCGCGCCGTCCTCCTCCTCTCGCCCGCCAACATTCACAGCCGTTTATCAACAATTGCCCGCCGCAAACGGACGCCGCCTGCGCAACAGGCGCCGCCGCCCCTCGCCGCTTCCGACCCAACCCCTCGACCGAGGCAAACCGCAATCCGAATCTACAGACCAACCCAATCTGCCGTCAGCACACACGACAGCCGACCTTACACGTTACGCGTTACACATTACGTTTACACGTCTAGGTTAGGTTAGGGTTAGGTGGACGTGGGTTAGGTTAAGGGGACTTGGGTTAGGTTAAGCGTCAAACTTAGGTTAAGCATTCAAACACGTCAGGCGTCAGAGGTTAGGTTAGGTTACACGTTAGGTTAAGGGGTCAGTGCTAGGTTAAAAAAAAGCGTTCAAACGTGAGGCGTCAGCCGGACAGCTTACCTTACGTAGACGTTAGGGGCTCACAGGCTGAGCTCACCTCGCCACACCACAGGTTAGGTTCGGTTCGCTCGGCTCAGCGTAAAGCGCCGAGGTCAGGGTTACGTTCGTTCACCTTCGGGCGCCACACTTTCGGTTGAAAGGTCGCGACGGGACGACGTCGGCAGGCACGCCGCAAACGAACAAAAACGTACAGACGACGTCGAAAACCGCCGACAGACGGGGGAGCAGCACGACCACGACCAGATACCGAGCGCGAACGAGACACACGCGAACCACCCCCACCGGCCAAAGGGCACCACACAACAACCCAGAGCACCACGTGTCGACACCAGAGCAACCCGCCGCTCACGCGACATGGCTGGCACCGAAGGGCAACCGCCCGCAACTGCGCTTTCCGCGCCGGCCCGGATGCACGTCGTGCTACAACAACACCACTACCGTACACAGCCGCTGTTCACAACATCACTATCATGCGCGCCCGCGGCTCGCCGCCGTCGCAGTCGCAGCCCCAACGCCAGCACTTTTGCACCACCATTCACACGCACCGCAACACAGCTCGCCGACACAGCCGAACAAAACAAACACCACACAACAACAGCAACAACGCCGCCGCCTCTACTTGTGCCGGCGACCCACCCCGCCGATGGCGCACCTTTCGCCAGCCGGCAATCGACACACACGCACCCACCCACCCCCCGGGGCCCAGTGCAAACAAAAAAAACACACAAAAACAAAAAAACCAAACAAAAACAAAACGACACGGGAAGCGCACACCGCCACTTCGCGCGCACGCCACCAACCAGTCGTCGTCTCAAAATAACAAACACAAAAAAAAAATAAACTAACAACTAGGGCAACACGAAACAAAAAACGCCTCGCACGAACCGCCCACAAAAAGGACAAGCACACGCACAGCCTCTGCTGACGACCACGACGCAGCGGCACGCTGCTCCTGTCCCGCGCCCCGCGCCCCACTCGAGTCACAACTCACGCGACACCGTCAACGACGGGCTCGCTTCCCGCAACCTACCACCTTTCCGCCACGACGCACAGCCCCAGCCCCACCCGACGACGCGCCCGTGGCAACGACTGCACTTTCACCACCGCCTCCCCCTTCCCCCCCAAAACACACACACACACACACACACACACACACACACACACACACACACAGCCAGCCAAAAACGCACTCGCGACCCACACATGCACACGCCAACCAGTCAACGTCGACAACCACACGCAAGGCTCGAAACGAAACCGGCGTCCTTCCACGTTGCCATCAAGCTACGCGACACAAGACACAAGGAACCAACACAACAGCCGGCCCCACTAATTCCCCACTCTCACGCCGCAAAAAGCACACCGAAACCGCCAAACGCACGCACATTCCCCTTCGCACTGACACCGACCGGCTCGCTACCACACACCTCTCGGCAGCCGTTTCACGCCAATTCGCCACACCGCCCACACAGTCGACAAGCGCCCGCCCTGTACGGCACACGCAACGACGCAGCGCAGCAAAGGGCGCCCGCAACACATACCTCTCCTCCCCCTCTCTCTCTCTCTCCGCCGCCCGACGCGCCAACCGCCACACCACACCGCCAGCCACTCGCAAATTGTGCACTGCCACCAGCCACACGTCCAACACGCCGCGCCGCCTCCGGCCACCCGCCAGGGGGCGCTCACGTCCGCGACAACAGCGCGGCCCGCCGGGCCGGGCCGGGCCGAACCGAACCGAGCCGCCGCTGCTCTGCACTCGGCACGGCCACACCCTGCTGCAGACCGGGCTCGTCTCTCTGTACGCGTCTGCCTGCGCATCAACACAACACGACCTTTTTTTTTTCCTCTCTCTACCGCCATCCCTTCTTCTCGCGTTTTACTCGTTGTTGCAGCAGCGGCGCACACCTACACATCCACAGCCCCAGCCGAGCCGAGCCGGCCTCACCTCAGGGCCCGCCGCCAGCGTCTCCTCCTCGGGCACAGGTGCGGTGCTGTGGCCGCCCATCCAACCGCATTGCTGGCCGTCCAGCCGCCAGGCGTTCCCACTGCCGCGAGCCACGCCGCGCACCGACCCTGCTGCAGAAAACGAAGCATAGCCAGAGACCGACCGATACACAAAGCAAGCCGTCGCCTCGCCTCTTGTCCTTCCTGCCTTCCTTCCGCCCCCGCCCTTCTCACACCACCGCCTCTCCACTTTCGCCCCCCCCCTCCTCCTTTTTTTTTTTTTTTTTTGTTTTCTTCTTTCTTTCTTTCTTTCTTTCTTTCTTTGGCCCTCTCTCCTTCCCGCCATGGCGGTTACGGCACCGCCTGCAGCGGCAGATTTTGTGCGCCCACACGCCTACTCCTACCACCATTAACCTCGCCCTGCCCTGCCCATCAACGTCGCAGTCGAACCGACGCTTGCCAACACACTGCCGACGTTCCTTTCTCTTTTCGGCCTACGCCCATTACGCGCCGCCGCCACAGCACCTTCCCTTCCCACAACACACCGACGTCATCACACGCACCCAAAACAGGGGCCACGACCGTGTTCCTCGCCCACTCCCGTCCCGCACGGTACGCACATTCCCAACTATTATTACCGCGCACCCTCCCTTTCCAATCTGTGTGTCTCTGTGTCTGTGTCCTGTCCGCGCGTGACGCCTCTCAACATCCGCCGTCCCCCGTCCCCCGTCCCGTTTTCGCCCCCATGCCGTCGTCGCGCCGCCTCCTCCCCGTCCACCGCCGCCCCTGTCCGCCCCGCACCACACCATACACCGCTGCTTGTCCCGGCCGTTGCCACCAAAGGCGCCGACCGCAAACGCGCCACGCCGCAGCCCCCGTGCGTCTCGCGCTCGCTTGCATCTCCGTGCCGACGCTGCCTCTCTTCCCGCTCGCACTCGACCTCGACAACACAGTCTTTGGCTCCGCCACTGCGTGTTCCGGTGGTACGCACGCTGCAACACGTATGTATTCATTACCAGAGCGATGGCGAGGCATGACAGCATCTCTGTCTGACCAGAGAGTTATTTATCGTTGCTAGTCGGCGCTTGGACCGCGCCAGACGACAGTAGTGGCACGCACCGGGTCGCCAGGAACAGTTGTTATATATATTGTAGCGCGAGTCGGGAGAGGTAGTAGTCGGTCGACAGTAGTAGCGGGTGGACGGTTGTACTGAGCGGGCGTCGGCGGCGTGCTCTGCTCGTCTCGCGACTCTGGTCACGGTTCGGGACGATGTATAGTATATTGTGTTATAATCAAAAGGTGGTGTGAAGCTGCATTTTGCGCAAATCTGATAACGTATGTTCATTGTACTTATTTTGTTCAACGACAAAAAGCCCCACTATTACTTTTTTCTAAAGTAACTTTTGTCTTTTAACGAAAAACATTCACTTTTTAAAGACTACTTCCTATGGCATTTCCCTCCAAGGAGTGCAATTAATTACCAGCCAGCACTCATTCATTGCACACAGCTGTGTAAGGGGTATCTACAATTGAGGAGCGGATACAAATGCAATTTTTTGTTTTGTTTTTTTTTTTTTTGTGCGTTGTAACCTCCCCGCAAAATTTAAAATAATGGACAATGTTATTTACGGATGCTAATGGACATTGCGCTAATTGTAACCTCGCCCACAATGAGAGGTATTGAAAATGGCAACAAAAATGTTAAATTCGCAATCTGACTCAAATATAAATTCTTCACAACATTTAAAAGTCCGTTCAGTGACAAGAAACTTCAATTAAACCGAAATATCGGTCTTTGGCCCTGTGCAAAACAATCAGAATTAAAGTCTTACCTCAGAATAAATGGATGTCACATTTCTGCTCTTGTTTGTTGCGCAGCGCTTGGAGGAACTGCATTGCAAATAATAATATTCTCTTTTTTTTTTGTGATTTTAGTGAAATTTTTCTTCAAAGAAGTGGAATGAAATGTGAAGTGCAACGAACTCTTCAGTTCAATAAAAAATTAAATGTTTGAAAAATGCTTTTGAAATAAAAATTATTATTGGGGAACTTGTTGGAGAATAATTACAATAAATAAAATTGTTCATTATCTAATGATTATATTAATTCACAGTATACCTTATTCACCATCTTGACCAGTGTTGCCGACCGCCTACATCACACAACCGCACTCGGCTGCTACTACTGACCGACCGCTCTGCATGACGACTATTAGCGTACTGCACGCGACGACTACTGACAGAGTACAGCCCTCAACTAGACAGACCTACAGACTCGCAACGACCGACCGACTGACTGACTGACTGACTGACTGACTGAGAACCGCTCGCAACACTCGCGCGGTCCAGCGCAAACTCTCTGGTCACAGATGCTACAATGTCTCGCCATCGCTGCTATGTTACATACGTGTTTCAGTGTCTTTTTCATTGGGGTGACGATCTTTGGCTCTTTTTATTCTGAATACAGGGCCAAAGGTCAACGCTGCTGCCCTTATACAATTTATCAGGTTTCATTATGTCTGTTGCAATGTTACATACGGTTCATTCTTTCATTAATATTATCGTTGGGTTTGTTTTGTAGGGACGTTAACATTCTGGCACATTTCTATTATCATCGGACTCTCTGCTATTTGTGCAGGGAGGTTATACCTGGGTCCATTTCCATTTCCATTTACATTCTAATATTGATAGACTTTTTGTTTTCTTTTTTGTTTCTTGTTGTTTTTCCTTCTTTTTTTTGTTGTTTTTTTTTTTGTTTGTTTTGTTTTTCCCGCTCTCACCACCACCGCCGCATCACGCCTCCCGTTTTCTTGGTTTCTTTTCTGTCCTTCAACTGCTTCAACATCACCGCGCCCCATTTCCACACCACAGCCATCAGCCTCCAAGACGGGCAGGCGCAGTGTGCCATTTCCGGCGCACAAGCACACCCGTACGGTACTCTCCTCGCCCCCACGCCACCAACAACACAGCGACCACGCGGCTGTCAGGCACGGCACGGCACGGCACGGCACCGGCGAAATGCGCCGCCCCCGCCCCTCCGCGCATCCGTCCGTCTCGCCACGTTCACTGACAGCCGCGTCTGCGGCTACACCACGACAACCACAACACAACACCGCTCCCCTCCCTGGCAACTCATTGTTTTTCTCCTCCTCTTTTGCACAAACCACAACGCCGAGCACAGGCGCAAGCCACCCACACCGCGCCCCTCCCCGTCCCGCCTTTCTTTGGCCGCCGCTCCTCGTTTGCCCCCTCCCATCTCCCGAAATGCCATGCCAGCAGCGTTACGCATGCCCCTCCCCTGTCCACACAACACTACCGCCAAACGAACAGCCTTCCGGGCCACATGCAGGGCACGCCCACCTCCAAACACTGCCAATTCACGGACGCACACACACACACACACACACACACACACACACACACACACTTTCTCGACACCTTTCTGTACGGAGGGTGCGTCATCTCGACCGTGACAGAGTGACGCCAACTATCGACGATCCATTTCCCCCCACTGGTGAAACATGTCCACTAACACCTACATACATCATTCAAGTACACAGACAATAGCATACACACAATGGGAGGGCACACGAACATGGACGGCACGGCACTGTCATACACTCTTCCTCACAACCATATCAACAAACGTTACGTACATCCGGGAAAGCGAAAGCGAAAGCGAAAGCAAAAGCAAAAGCAAAGCCCAATGCAGCCGTCAAAGGTAACGTTCACCACGGCAGACACTTGCAGCCGCGCCGCCGTTAAACGCATTTCAGTGCGGCTCCAATACGCCTCCGACACGGGAACGTTCCGTTGCTCTACGAATGCGTTTCTCCCCTTTTTCCCTTCCTCTCTCTTTTGCCCCCCCTCCTTGCACTCTTGCCTCATTCCTCACGTTCTGCCCAGACATTCGACCGATCAAAGTCAACCTTTCGTCACCGTTCTCAGCGCGACGGTGTACAACAGTATGACGGGTGTGCCCAAGACTTCGGTTCAGTTGCGTGACGCCGGTCTATCGCGCCGATCGACAGTTACTCAGGGGGCGACGGATCGGACCACGTCACCGACACACAAAACACTTTCAAACAAACACATACATACCGGATGGACACAGACAAACACGTGTACAGACATTCGCCAAACAAACGACGACCGCCGCCGCCGCCGCCGCCGCCGCCGCCGCCGTCTAGCGTCGCGCTTACTGTACTGCACTGGACACGCGTGCATCTTGAATGACGACATCGGTGTGCGTGCGTCGTACGCAATCAGTCAGACACGGCTATCAAAAATCAGAGTCGAATGGTACATCATCGTGCGTGTCGCCGTACACGTACAGTACAATACAACAACAATGCGTCTTAATGGCACGTTCAATTTCAACGTCACTCACACACCTCCACGCTGCAGTTACGTCGCACCATTGTCAAACTCGGCGTACAGCAAAGGGAATAGTGGGCGGCAAAAAAAAACCAAACAAAAACATTTCACATTTCACCCTCGCCATGTATGATGTGCAAAAAACAAACCCGCAAACGGCCGTCGTTACGGTGACACAAAAGTCGCCGATCGCACTGTCCCCCCTCGCAGACAGGTAACACACACACACCACCACCAATGGGTCAAAACCACTCCAACGAGGCGTGCCACCATTCCACGCCACGGCGACCAACCTCGTGGCCGTCCCCCGCAACACGCTTTGACGCGCCCCCCCCCCCCACCCACAATCAAAATGCACACATACATCACAGCCGTCCACACAAACAACAACAACAACAATTCCGCCCTTCCCGCAAAAGGCAAGTTGGTGGCCCTGAAAAGGGCCGTTTTGCCGCTCTCGCAACGGAGGAGCCTTCTCCATCCTTCCTTCCACTCCAGAGCCACCTCCTTACTTGGAGCTCGTGTACTTGGTCACCGCCTTCGTGCCCTCGCTCACGGCGTGCTTGGCCAGCTCGCCAGGCAGCAACAGCCGCACAGCGGTCTGGATCTCGCGGGACGTGATGGTCGAGCGCTTGTTGTAGTGCGCCAGGCGAGAAGCCTCGGCCGCAATGCGCTCGAAAATGTCGTTCACGAAGCTGTTCATGATGCTCATCGCCTTCGACGAGATGCCCGTGTCAGGGTGCACCTGCTTCAGCACCTTGTAGATGTAGATGGCATAGCTCTCCTTCCTCTTGCGCTTCTTCTTCTTGTCGCCCTTCGAAATGTTCTTCTGCGCCTTGCCAGCCTTCTTGGCGGCCTTCCCGCTAGTCTTGGGCGGCATCTCGAACGAACGTACGGCAGCAGCAACACCAGTAGCAAGCGCTCCGCTCTAGTCAGCGTCTCCCCACACAGTGGCACCCGCCGCCAGCCGCCGCCGCACCTTTACCAGCTCGCCCTGTTGCGGCCGCCGACCAATGGGGCGCGCGCGCAACCGGCCGCCGCACCCGAGCCCATAAAGCACCCCCACCCCGGCTGCGCCGGCACGCACTCCGCTGCTCGACTCGCTGCCGCTCGCACCGGTCGTTTTCGTTTCCGTTTCGTGTGCACCGTCGCTAGCCCATCGCCATGTCCGGACGCGGAAAGGGAGGCAAAGTCAAGGGCAAGTCAAAGTCCCGCTCAAGCAGGGCTGGGCTCCAGTTCCCGGTCGGCAGAATCCACCGCCTCCTGCGCAAGGGAAACTACGCAGAGCGCGTCGGCGCCGGGGCGCCCGTCTACCTCGCCGCCGTCATGGAGTACCTCGCGGCTGAGGTGCTCGAGCTGGCCGGAAACGCGGCCCGCGACAACAAGAAGACGCGCATCATCCCGCGCCACCTGCAGCTTGCCATCCGCAACGACGAGGAGCTCAACAAGCTCCTGTCGGGCGTCACCATCGCACAGGGTGGTGTCCTGCCCAACATCCAGGCCGTCCTGCTGCCAAAGAAGACCGAGAAGAAGGCCTAAAGGAGGCCAAGGCAATCGCAGCGCCGCGTGCTCCCCTGCACGCAACGCGCTTTGCCGGCTCGGCTCGGCCCGGCCCACAACAATCGGCCCTTTTCAGGGCCACCACACAAACCTACGTCCAAAGCAAAATTTCAGTCGTCCTCGCCGCACCTTGTTTTGTTTTAACTTTGCACTTTCACAGCACAGCCGCCGCCGGCGCACGTCCGCCATCTTGTCGTCCACACAGCCCGTGTGGCCCAACAAACACACACACACACACACATTCATTCATTTTGCACGGTCGCAGTCGCCTTCCAAACGACAACGGCAGCAATAATGACCATTGTTACAGGGAGGCGTGTCGACACACCGCCCTCCACTCCCGCGCGCAACGGCCGTCGACACGAACGAAACAGCTGATCCGGCCGCCTGTGCCCACACGCCTTGCCTCGGAAACCCCAACGCCGCCGCAAACACACAGAGCCAAACCACGCAAGCAAATAATCACCGCCTCTCGCACAACAACACACAGCCCGCCATCTCCGTCGCGATCGATACAACGACACACAATAACAAACACAAACGAAGCAGCTCCCACACACAGCCAGCCACATGACACGTTTCCTTTCCTTCTCCCCTCCCAGTCACATCACGTCGCTCAAACGGAAAGAAAGAAACAAACAAACAAACAACACAGACTCTTTCGCACTTTTCAACTTCCGAACAGTGTGGTGGCCCTGAAAAGGGCCGTTTCCTAGTCTCTCCCACCCACAAGCACGGCCGCGGGAAGGCCAGCGCCCGCTGCGACGCAGCCTAACCGCCGAAACCGTACAGGGTGCGCCCCTGCCTCTTCAGGGCGTACACCACGTCCATGGCCGTCACAGTCTTGCGCTTGGCGTGCTCAGTGTACGTCACCGCGTCGCGGATCACGTTCTCCAGGAACACCTTCAGCACCCCGCGGGTCTCCTCGTAGATCAGACCAGAGATGCGCTTCACGCCGCCCCTGCGAGCCAGGCGGCGGATGGCGGGCTTCGTGATGCCCTGGATGTTGTCGCGCAACACCTTGCGGTGCCGCTTGGCGCCACCCTTGCCGAGCCCCTTTCCTCCCTTGCCGCGGCCTGTCATCCTTCCTTCCTCGGGCAAAGCAAAACGTGCACAAACAGCAGCTGCAGCGGCTGGCGAGTCGGCTACGGTCTGCGCCCAGCGCGCCCGCCGCCCCCCCTATATAGACTCTGGCCCGCCCTCCCCCCACCACGCGCAACCGAGGGCATATAAGCGCAGCACGGAGGCGCGCGGGCCCGTTGTCAAGGCAGCACCGGACGCCGCGCCGCACCTAACCTCCACGCACGCCGCTCCGCTACCGCTATGGCCCGCACAAAGCAAACGGCCCGCAAGTCCACCGGCGGAAAGGCGCCGCGCAAACAGCTCGCCACCAAGGCGGCGAGGAAGAGCGCGCCCGCCACCGGAGGCGTCAAGAAGCCCCACCGCTACAGGCCGGGCACCGTCGCCCTGCGAGAAATCAGGCGCTACCAGAAGAGCACAGAGCTGCTCATCCGCAAGCTGCCATTCCAGCGCCTAGTGCGCGAGATCGCCCAGGACTTCAAGACCGACCTGCGCTTCCAGAGCTCCGCAGTCATGGCCCTGCAGGAGGCCAGCGAGGCCTACCTCGTCGGCCTCTTCGAAGACACCAACCTGTGCGCAATCCACGCCAAGCGCGTCACCATCATGCCCAAGGACATCCAGCTCGCGCGCCGCATCCGCGGCGAGCGCGCCTAAACCGCGCCGCGGCACCGCACCGCACAAACAAAAACGGCCCTTTTCAGGGCCACTAACATCTCTCCGTCGCGAGCAAACTTTGTCGGTCGCCTGCCTCTCGCCCCGCAACCCAAAAACAACAACCACCACTTCCCGTCCGTCCGCCACACCCGCTCACTCTGCCTGCCTGCTTAGCAGCGCGCAACAATCACACATCATCCCTCCCCGGCGCTCAAAGCGCACAATACCCAACGGCCGACGTCACACCGCACGGGTGGCTGGCCGGCCGGCCGCCGCTTTCGTTTCGAAAACACAAAAACAAACCCGCACTCCACTCCGACGGCCAACGGCCAGGCAGGCGCGCTCGCTCGCTCTACACGCCACCGAAATCCCCGCCGACTCCTTCCACATCTCAACGTGCCCCCCGTTGCAAAACATAACACACACACACACACACACACACACACACACACACACACACAAAGGAACAAAACAACAAAGACCAGACACGACTAGACAAGACAGACATCCGAGAAGAACGAACGCAGGCAAGCCAACCAACGTATTCAAACAAAACAACGTGACAGAAAACCAACCGTCGGCCGCCGCCACAAACACGGCGACAATCAACAACAACACCGCTTACCGCTACCGCCGCCCACACCCGCCACCGACCCCCGCAATCCAACCACCACGGCACGCAAACAGCATCCCCACGGGCATACAGAAACGCCAGACAGACAGACAGACAGACACCCACACCAAACGCAACACGACAATCAAAACCTTCCCCGACGTGCTTTGATGGCCCTGAGAAGGGCCGTTTTGGGCCGCGCGTCTCTTGCGCGCCACTAGACGACGACGGGGGGTGGGGACGACGGAGTCAAGCGCCAAACCCTTCCTTTCTCCCATCTCTTTCTCCTCTACTCTACTTCTTCTTCTTGGGCGAAGCCTTCGCCTTAGACGGCGTCGTCGCCTTCTTCGGGCGCGGCGCCTTCGGCTTCTTCGTCGGAACCTTGGCGGCCTTCTTCGCCTTCGACGGCGACTTGGCCTTGGCCGGCTTGGCCGCAGCCGCCTTCTTCGCACCCGCGGGAGCGGCCGACGCCGCAGACGCCTTCTTGGCGGCGCCCGCCTTCCGACCGGTCGCCGCCTTCACGCCACCAGCCTTCTTTGCGCCGGCCGCACGGGCGCCCTTCTTCTCCTTGCTGGCCGGAGCGGCGCGCTTCTTCTTGGCACCGCCAGCACGAGCCTTGCCGCCCTCGGCCGCCCCCCCGCCGCCGGCGCCGGCAAGCTTGAACGAGCCGGACGCGCCCTTCCCCTTCGTCTGCACCAGCTCGCCCGCCACGACGGCCGACTTGAGGTACTTCTTGATAAACGGCGCCAGCTTCTCCGCGTCCAGCTTGTAGTGCGCGGCAATGTACTTCTTGATCGCCTGCAGCGACGACCCGCCGCGCTCCTTCAGACTCTTGATGGCGGCCGTCACCATCTCAGAGGTGCGCGGGTGCGCAGGCTTGGCGCGCGGCTTCTTCGCAGACGACGCAGACTTGGCCTTCTTCGTAGTGCCGGTGGCGGCGGGTGCCGCAGCAGTCTCGTTCGTAGCCGCCTGATCTGCCATTTCGACGACGCGCGTAACACACAGCGAGAGCGAGAGCGAGAGCGAGCGGGACGGCAGGCAGGCACGCAAGCACAGCACAGCAGCAGAGCAGAGAATCACAAGGCCCAGCCAGTGTCGCGGGCGGGCGCGGACGGCCGAGAGAGCGGCCGCCACTCTGCGCGCCGCCGCGCCGCGCCTCCCGCGCTTGCTACCGCCCAACGTCCGACAGCCTGTGCGGAGCAGCCCCAAACCTGCGCCACAACCGCCCGCGCCTTTCAAACCACCGAGGATGGGGCTACACACAGCCACACCACAGTCGCCAACCAGTCGCCACGGCAGCGCCGCAAACCACGGCCAAACTGCAGCTACCGCGCGCTACAGCCTGGGTCGGCCCGCCGAGAATCGCCGCCCCCGCCCAAATGCCGCCCCCACAGCCCCAGCCGACGACCCGCCACAATGGCCAAACCTTCGGCAAAACTCCCACACCGTCGCCGCGGCAGCCCGGCCAGCGCGGCCGGCGCCACAGCCACACAAGCCGAGGCGTGCGGCGATGACGGCCGTGCAAACGCGCCTCCGCCGCCCCATCGCCTTCCGTCGCCCTCCCGCCGTTTCCCGATCGGCCCGCAGCCGTCGGGCCACATCGCGCGCCGTCCTCCTCCTCTCGCCCGCCAACATTCACAGCCGTTTATCAACAATTGCCCGCCGCAAACGGACGCCGCCTGCGCAACAGGCGCCGCCGCCCCTCGCCGCTTCCGACCCAACCCCTCGACCGAGGCAAACCGCAATCCGAATCTACAGACCAACCCAATCTGCCGTCAGCACACACGACAGCCGACCTTACACGTTACGCGTTACACATTACGTTTACACGTCTAGGTTAGGTTAGGGTTAGGTGGACGTGGGTTAGGTTAAGGGGACTTGGGTTAGGTTAAGCGTCAAACTTAGGTTAAGCATTCAAACACGTCAGGCGTCAGAGGTTAGGTTAGGTTACACGTTAGGTTAAGGGGTCAGTGCTAGGTTAAAAAAAAGCGTTCAAACGTGAGGCGTCAGCCGGACAGCTTACCTTACGTAGACGTTAGGGGCTCACAGGCTGAGCTCACCTCGCCACACCACAGGTTAGGTTCGGTTCGCTCGGCTCAGCGTAAAGCGCCGAGGTCAGGGTTACGTTCGTTCACCTTCGGGCGCCACACTTTCGGTTGAAAGGTCGCGACGGGACGACGTCGGCAGGCACGCCGCAAACGAACAAAAACGTACAGACGACGTCGAAAACCGCCGACAGACGGGGGAGCAGCACGACCACGACCAGATACCGAGCGCGAACGAGACACACGCGAACCACCCCCACCGGCCAAAGGGCACCACACAACAACCCAGAGCACCACGTGTCGACACCAGAGCAACCCGCCGCTCACGCGACATGGCTGGCACCGAAGGGCAACCGCCCGCAACTGCGCTTTCCGCGCCGGCCCGGATGCACGTCGTGCTACAACAACACCACTACCGTACACAGCCGCTGTTCACAACATCACTATCATGCGCGCCCGCGGCTCGCCGCCGTCGCAGTCGCAGCCCCAACGCCAGCACTTTTGCACCACCATTCACACGCACCGCAACACAGCTCGCCGACACAGCCGAACAAAACAAACACCACACAACAACAGCAACAACGCCGCCGCCTCTACTTGTGCCGGCGACCCACCCCGCCGATGGCGCACCTTTCGCCAGCCGGCAATCGACACACACGCACCCACCCACCCCCCGGGGCCCAGTGCAAACAAAAAAAACACACAAAAACAAAAAAACCAAACAAAAACAAAACGACACGGGAAGCGCACACCGCCACTTCGCGCGCACGCCACCAACCAGTCGTCGTCTCAAAATAACAAACACAAAAAAAAAATAAACTAACAACTAGGGCAACACGAAACAAAAAACGCCTCGCACGAACCGCCCACAAAAAGGACAAGCACACGCACAGCCTCTGCTGACGACCACGACGCAGCGGCACGCTGCTCCTGTCCCGCGCCCCGCGCCCCACTCGAGTCACAACTCACGCGACACCGTCAACGACGGGCTCGCTTCCCGCAACCTACCACCTTTCCGCCACGACGCACAGCCCCAGCCCCACCCGACGACGCGCCCGTGGCAACGACTGCACTTTCACCACCGCCTCCCCCTTCCCCCCCAAAACACACACACACACACACACACACACACACACACACACACACACACAGCCAGCCAAAAACGCACTCGCGACCCACACATGCACACAGCCAACCAGTCAACGTCGACAACCACACGCAAGGCTCGAAACGAAACCGGCGTCCTTCCACGTTGCCATCAAGCTACGCGACACAAGACACAAGGAACCAACACAACAGCCGGCCCCACTAATTCCCCACTCTCACGCCGCAAAAAGCACACCGAAACCGCCAAACGCACGCACATTCCCCTTCGCACTGACACCGACCGGCTCGCTACCACACACCTCTCGGCAGCCGTTTCACGCCAATTCGCCACACCGCCCACACAGTCGACAAGCGCCCGCCCTGTACGGCACACGCAACGACGCAGCGCAGCAAAGGGCGCCCGCAACACATACCTCTCCTCCCCCTCTCTCTCTCTCTCCGCCGCCCGACGCGCCAACCGCCACACCACACCGCCAGCCACTCGCAAATTGTGCACTGCCACCAGCCACACGTCCAACACGCCGCGCCGCCTCCGGCCACCCGCCAGGGGGCGCTCACGTCCGCGACAACAGCGCGGCCCGCCGGGCCGGGCCGGGCCGAACCGAACCGAGCCGCCGCTGCTCTGCACTCGGCACGGCCACACCCTGCTGCAGACCGGGCTCGTCTCTCTGTACGCGTCTGCCTGCGCATCAACACAACACGACCTTTTTTTTTTCCTCTCTCTACCGCCATCCCTTCTTCTCGCGTTTTACTCGTTGTTGCAGCAGCGGCGCACACCTACACATCCACAGCCCCAGCCGAGCCGAGCCGGCCTCACCTCAGGGCCCGCCGCCAGCGTCTCCTCCTCGGGCACAGGTGCGGTGCTGTGGCCGCCCATCCAACCGCATTGCTGGCCGTCCAGCCGCCAGGCGTTCCCACTGCCGCGAGCCACGCCGCGCACCGACCCTGCTGCAGAAAACGAAGCATAGCCAGAGACCGACCGATACACAAAGCAAGCCGTCGCCTCGCCTCTTGTCCTTCCTGCCTTCCTTCCGCCCCCGCCCTTCTCACACCACCGCCTCTCCACTTTCGCCCCCCCCCTCCTCCTTTTTTTTTTTTTTTTTTTGTTTTCTTCTTTCTTTCTTTCTTTCTTTCTTTCTTTGGCCCTCTCTCCTTCCCGCCATGGCGGTTACGGCACCGCCTGCAGCGGCAGATTTTGTGCGCCCACACGCCTACTCCTACCACCATTAACCTCGCCCTGCCCTGCCCATCAACGTCGCAGTCGAACCGACGCTTGCCAACACACTGCCGACGTTCCTTTCTCTTTTCGGCCTACGCCCATTACGCGCCGCCGCCACAGCACCTTCCCTTCCCACAACACACCGACGTCATCACACGCACCCAAAACAGGGGCCACGACCGTGTTCCTCGCCCACTCCCGTCCCGCACGGTACGCACATTCCCAACTATTATTACCGCGCACCCTCCCTTTCCAATCTGTGTGTCTCTGTGTCTGTGTCCTGTCCGCGCGTGACGCCTCTCAACATCCGCCGTCCCCCGTCCCCCGTCCCGTTTTCGCCCCCATGCCGTCGTCGCGCCGCCTCCTCCCCGTCCACCGCCGCCCCTGTCCGCCCCGCACCACACCATACACCGCTGCTTGTCCCGGCCGTTGCCACCAAAGGCGCCGACCGCAAACGCGCCACGCCGCAGCCCCCGTGCGTCTCGCGCTCGCTTGCATCTCCGTGCCGACGCTGCCTCTCTTCCCGCTCGCACTCGACCTCGACAACACAGTCTTTGGCTCCGCCACTGCGTGTTCCGGTGGTACGCACGCTGCAACACGTATGTATTCATTACCAGAGCGATGGCGAGGCATGACAGCATCTCTGTCTGACCAGAGAGTTATTTATCGTTGCTAGTCGGCGCTTGGACCGCGCCAGACGACAGTAGTGGCACGCACCGGGTCGCCAGGAACAGTTGTTATATATATTGTAGCGCGAGTCGGGAGAGGTAGTAGTCGGTCGACAGTAGTAGCGGGTGGACGGTTGTACTGAGCGGGCGTCGGCGGCGTGCTCTGCTCGTCTCGCGACTCTGGTCACGGTTCGGGACGATGTATAGTATATTGTGTTATAATCAAAAGGTGGTGTGAAGCTGCATTTTGCGCAAATCTGATAACGTATGTTCATTGTACTTATTTTGTTCAACGACAAAAAGCCCCACTATTACTTTTTTCTAAAGTAACTTTTGTCTTTTAACGAAAAACATTCACTTTTTAAAGACTACTTCCTATGGCATTTCCCTCCAAGGAGTGCAATTAATTACCAGCCAGCACTCATTCATTGCACACAGCTGTGTAAGGGGTATCTACAATTGAGGAGCGGATACAAATGCAATTTTTTGTTTTGTTTTTTTTTTTTTTGTGCGTTGTAACCTCCCCGCAAAATTTAAAATAATGGACAATGTTATTTACGGATGCTAATGGACATTGCGCTAATTGTAACCTCGCCCACAATGAGAGGTATTGAAAATGGCAACAAAAATGTTAAATTCGCAATCTGACTCAAATATAAATTCTTCACAACATTTAAAAGTCCGTTCAGTGACAAGAAACTTCAATTAAACCGAAATATCGGTCTTTGGCCCTGTGCAAAACAATCAGAATTAAAGTCTTACCTCAGAATAAATGGATGTCACATTTCTGCTCTTGTTTGTTGCGCAGCGCTTGGAGGAACTGCATTGCAAATAATAATATTCTCTTTTTTTTTTGTGATTTTAGTGAAATTTTTCTTCAAAGAAGTGGAATGAAATGTGAAGTGCAACGAACTCTTCAGTTCAATAAAAAATTAAATGTTTGAAAAATGCTTTTGAAATAAAAATTATTATTGGGGAACTTGTTGGAGAATAATTACAATAAATAAAATTGTTCATTATCTAATGATTATATTAATTCACAGTATACCTTATTCACCATCTTGACCAGTGTTGCCGACCGCCTACATCACACAACCGCACTCGGCT